>NC_045147.1:7042791-7342791 GCF_008831285.2 Nymphaea colorata | reverse complement strand
GTGTGTTTCATTCATAATCACAGCCCGAATGTGAAAAAACTTGACTCCAAATCAATTAAGAGAATATTTCTTGGGTATTCTCCTACTCAAAAGGGGTATAAATGTCTAGATCCCACCACTAGTAGAGTGCACATTACCAAGGATGTCACATTCTTGGAACATGTCTCTTATTTTGGTGAGAATTCTCTTCAGGGGGAGAAGTCAATGTCTAAGGAAGAGTATTCTCCAAGTCAGGAAATTCAGTTTACAAATTTTCTGGATTACAGGCGCGAAGAGAATCTATCTGTCAAGGTGCTTGAAAAAGAAGAAGATGAGATGTCTATTGAGGTACATGAACATGGAAAGGAGGGAGAGTGTCCTGTGGAGACAGAAAAAGAAGGCAATCGTCTGTTTGGGAAGGTGTATTCTAGGAGAAGAGCTTGTACTGACAAGGTGATTGATGGTGAGAAGTCCACTCCGAATCCCAATCCTACTTCTTCCTTGGATGACCCAAGTCATGCTCAGAAGCAACCTATTGAGAGAGAAAGGCATACAGAAAATGAAAAGGAGGATCTCCCCATTGCACTGAGAAATGGTGTCAGGTCATGTACCCAACACCCTATTGGTAACTTTGTATTTTACTCTAGATTGAGCATTGATTACAAATGTTTTGTATCCTCCTTGTCTGTGGCTGTGAATCCTAGGAATGTTACAGAGGCTCAGAGTGACCCCAAGTGGACTCATACTATGCAGAAGAGATGGAGGCCTTAGACAGAAACCAAACATGGGAGGTGATAGAGATTCCTGAAGCGGCTCATTTGGTTGGGTCAAAGTGAGTCTACACCATTAAGTACAAACCAGATGGGAACATTGAGAGGTACAAAGCACGTCTGGTGGCCAAGGGGTTCAGTCAGAAATATGGGATCGACTACTTAGAGACGTTTGCCCCAGTTGCGAAGATGAAGACTGTTAGAGTTATTATCTCTTTGGCGGTGCTGAAGGGTTGGGAGATGTGCCAACTCGATGTTAAAAATGTCTTTCTCAACGGAGATCTCGATGAGGTAGTATATATGTGTATGCCCCCGGGTTTTGAGAGACCTGGAAAATGCTGTAAACTAAAGAAGGCTTTGTATGGGCTCAAACAGTCTCCCCGAGCATGGTTTGAATGTCTCAGACTTGTTATGAAGAAGCATGGCTACAAACAAGGAAATGGAGATCATAGCCTGTTTGTAAAGAGGATAGAAGGTAAAGTTACTCTACTGTTAGTTTATGTTGATGATATGATTGTTACATGTGATAATGAAGAAGAGATAGCAAGATTAAAGAGTTTACTATCAGCTGAATTTGATCTCAAGGACCTTGGCAAGCTGAAGTACTTCCTTGGTATTGAAATTGCCAGATCAGGTACAACTCTTGTGCTTAATCAAAGGAAGTATACCTTGGATTTACTGAAGGAGACAGGAAAACTGGGATGCAGACCAGCTTCTACTCCTCTGGATGCTGGGCACAAACTCGGTAGCAAGGATGGAGAACTTGTGTGAAGAAGCTAAAAGGAGATATCAACGTCTAGTTGGTAGATTGATATACCTCACTCTAACTAGACCAGATATCATCTTTGCTGTAAATGTGATGAGCTAGTTTATGCATGCACCTACGGATGCACACTTGAAGGCTGTAGATATAATCATGTGTTACTTGAAGAAGAATCCTGGCAAGGGACTTCTATATGTGAAACAAAAGTCTATAGAAATTGAAGGGTATTCTGATGCAGACTGGGTAGGCTGTGTTGACACCAGAAGATCTACTTCAGGGTACCCCGTTTACTTGGGGGGAAATCTAGTTGTTTGGAGAAGCAAGAGACAAGATGTTTGTTCCTGCTCAAGTGCAGAGGCTGAATATAGGGCAGTTTCTACTGGAGTATCAGAGTTGTTGTGGCTAAAGATCTTGCTGACTGATATTGGGATAGAAATTGAAGGGCCTATGAGAATGCATTGTGATAACAAGTCTGCGATTAACTTGGCTAACAATCCAGTGCTTCATGATCGAACAAAGCATGTTGAAATTGACCGTCAGTTCATCAGAGAAAGAATTGATGCCAGGGAGTTAACATTACCATACATGAAGTCTGATGACCAAACTGTTGATATTTTAACTAAAGCTTTACGTGTAACTCCTTTTGAGAGAAATGTATTCAAGTTGGGCATGTTTGATATGTATTCCCAACTTGAGGGGGAGTGTTGACGGATCTTGATGTATGGGTCCGGGTCTGGACCCGATCTAGTGTGTCCTAGTTTGGGCATACTTATAGCATTGTAAACCCTAATATTGAAGTATCAAAGAGAGAGAGAGTCTGGCGGCTTGTGGGCACCAGACCTCCTCACCCGTGGTTTTTTTCCCTTTAGTTGAGGGTTTTCCACGTTACATCTGTGTTCGATCTTCCGTTTTTGTGCGTCTATTATTTCTACATGATTCAATCTTTTGATTCATTAATTCTTCAAGGTTTTGCTGATGTGGATTGGGTAGGTTGTCCACTCACACACTGATCAACTACAAGTTATTCCATCTATCTAAACCAAATTGTGTCTGATAGTCAGCTAGAAAGCAGCTCATCATCACTTAATTATGCTCCAAAGTTGAGTATAGAGCTTTAGCTTCAGCAGTAGTAGAATTAACATGGGTATCATATATTTTAAGGGATATTGGAGTTGATCTACCTTAGAAACTGATTTTATATTACACTACAAAAAATCATGCCATCATCGACGTGTAGCGGGATGGTCGTCGGTGAAGGTCGACTTATACCGACGTTCGTGGAAGGACGTAGGTATTTGAAAGCCAATGCTAGTGAAAGTCGACTTTCTCCAACATTTGGAGCTTGGCTATCAATAAAAGTCGATCTTCACCGATGGTCAATGACAAAATGTTGGTGAAAGTTCTCTTGGTGTTACATCCACCAACCGGTGGACTGCTGTTGTCGATAAAGAATTTCACTGACACTACCTTGAACTTGCTTCGGTGAAAGACATTTCTGGCAAACTATTGTCAACTTTCTCCCTGGGCATTGATATAATTGTGGCTGTTGAAACATATTAGATGGGTCTCGGGATCGGGTCTGGATCCATACCCGATCCATCGTGTAGCCCTTGTTGGGCCTTATTTAAAGATTGTAACCCTAATTTTGTGAGATTTAATGAAATCTTAAGAGACAGTCTGGTTGCTAGTGAGCACCAGTTCCTCTTCATCTGTGGTTTTTCCCCTCTTGTTGAGGGTTTTTTTCACGTTACATCGTGTTCATCGTATTCCTCTTTCCTATTTTCCGTGTTTCTACATGGTATCAGAGCCAACGAGTTTGAGAAATTTTTTGGTGATCGTGAAGTTCTGGTCCTAACCGTTCCCTCACTCGCTGCTGCTAACCATTCCCTCACTCGCCGCCGTTGCCCTGCCGCCACCGTGAAGTTCCGGCATCTCACTGGCGTCTCTCTGTTACCGCTGCTGTTATCCTTCTGCCTGACACCAGTGCTACCGCCGGACATCACCGCTGCGGTATACTGCCGCTGCCGGAGACTGTCGCTGTGGTATCCTGCTCCACCGTCGCCCCACTCAGCGTCGCCACTTCTGCTCAGTTCTGCATGTCGACGCTCTACTCTCTTGCTTCCTGCTGTCGCCCGACGCCCCTCTGTCTCTGCACCGCCCGACGGTTCCTGTTCGTTCGGTTCAATGTTGCCCTTTCTGTCTAGCGCTGCCTCTACTCCCTGCGACAGTGTTCTCCTGCAGGATCTGCTGTAGAGTTCTAGCACCTCTGCTCACGCCAGTTGCTGCGTGCTCCCAATTGCCGCGGCTGCCCTTTGTCACTGCAGGTACCCAGCGTCTGGTGTGTGGGTCAGGCGACTATCTCATGCTGTGTTGTTTGTGCCGCCCAGCGTTGTCGTCCTGTGACGTCGAGTGTTATAGCCCCTGAGACTCTTGTTGGGCTTTGGTGCTATTTCTCTCTTTCACCAAGAGTTTTTGGCTGTGTTTGCTTTATTCACAATCATAGTCCTCACATTAAAAAACTTGATCCAAGGTCTATTAAGGGCATATTTCTAGGTTATTCTCCCACTCAAAAAGGGTATAAGTGTCGGGACCCTTCCACTGGTCGTGCCTATATTACCAAAGATGTCACTTTCCTTGAACAGACTTCATATTTTGGTGAGAATCCTCTTCAGGGGGAGAATTCTATGTCAAAGGAAGAGTATTCTTTGAGTCAGGAAATTCTGTTTACAGATTTTTTGGACTACAGGCATGAATCCATTGGTCCTTCTATTGAAGTGCTTGAACAAGAGAAAAATGGAGTGTTCTTCTGGGGCAGGAGAGGAATGCAATCGTCTGTTTGGGCAAGTTTACTCTAGGCGAAGATTATGTACTGATGAGATGACAGGTGGTGAGAATTCTACTTCCAATCCAGTTAGTCCTTCCCTGGATGACCCAAGTCGTGCTCAGAAGCAACCTATTGAAGAAGAGATGCAGACTGTTATTGCAAGTAAAGAGCTTCTCATCGCCCTGCGAAAGGGTGTCAGGTCATGTACTCAACATCCTATTGGTAACTTTGTTTCATATTCTAGACTGAGTAAGGACTACAAATGTTTTGTATCTTCTCTTTCTTTGGCTATGATTCCCAGGAATGTTGCTGAGGCTCAAAGTGATCCCAAGTGGACTTATGCAATGCAAGAAAAGATGGAAGCCCTGAGAAGAAACATGACATGGGAAGTTATAAAGATTCTTGAGGCGGCTCACTTGGTTGGATCTAAGTGGGTCTACACCATCAAGTACAAACCAGATGGAAGTGTTGAAAGATACAAAGCTCGTTTTGTGGCCAAGGGGTTTAGTCAGAAATATGAGATTGATTATTTGGAGACATTTGCTCCTGTTGCGAAGATGAAGACTGTCAGAGTCATTATCTCCTTAGTTGTGATGAAGGAGTGGAAGATGTACCAACTTGATGTCAAGAACGCATTTCTCAATAGAGACCTTGAAGAAAAAGTATATATGTGTATGCCTCCAGGATATGAGGAACCTGAAAAATGTTGCAAGCTAAGGAAAGCTTTATATGGGCTCAAGCAATCTCCTCGAGCATGGTTTGAACGACTTAGACTTGTCATGCGACAATGTGGATACCATCAAGGGAATTGAGATCATACACTCTTTGTGAAGAGAAATGAGCAAAAGGTTACTATTTTGTTGGTATATGTTGATGATATGATTGTCACAGGTGATGATGAAGATGAAATAGTTAAGTTAAAGAAACTGTTGGCGATCGAGTTTGATCTCAAGGACCTTGGTAAGTTGAAATATTTCATTGGCATTGAAATTGCTAGGTCTGGGACTAGCCTCGTGCTTGATCAACAGAAGTACACTCTAGATTTGTTAAAGGAAACCGAGAAACTGGGGTGTTGACCAGCTTCTACTCCTCTAGATGCTGGACAGAAGCTAAGTATTAGAGATGGGGAGCCTCTCTGTGAAGAGGCCAAAAGAAGATATCAATGTCTTGTAGGGAAGTTGATTTATCTTACTATCACTAGACCTGATATTACCTTTGCTGTAAATGTGATGAGTCAGTTCATGCATGCTCTCACTAGACCTGATATTACCTTTGCTGTGAATGTGATGAGTCAGTTCATGCATGCTCCCATGGATGCCCACTTGAAGGCTGTTGACGGGATCTTGTGCTACTTGAAGAGAAATCCTGACAAAGGTCTTTTGTATGTCAAGCAAGACACTCTTGGGATTGAAGGTTATTCAGATGCAAATTGGGCAGGCTGTATTGACACTAGGAGGTCCACCTCTGGCTATTGTATTTATTTGGGAGGGAATCTCATAGTGTGGAGAAGTAAAAGGCAAGATGTTTGTTCTACAGAGCAGTGGTTATGGGAGTTTCAGAGCTTTTGTGGCTAAAAGTATTGTTGACTGATATTGGTATAAATGTTGAAGAACCAATGCAGATGTATTGCGATAACAAGTCTGCACTCAACTTGGCCAACAACCCTGTGCTTCATGACAGAACAAAGCATGTTGAGATTGACCAGCATTTCATTCGAGAGAGAATTGATGCTAAAGAACTTGTACTTCCTTACATGAGATCTGAAGACCAAACAGCTGATGTTCTGACGAAAGCTCTATCTTCGACTTTGTTCGAGAGAAATGTATCCAAGTTGGGCATGTTTGATATGTATGCCCAACTTGAGGGGGAGTGTTGAAACATATTAGATGGGTCTCGGGACCGGGTCTGGATCCATACCCGATCCATCGTGTAGCCCTTGTTGGGCCTTACTTAATGATTGTAACCCTAATTTTGTGAGAGTTAATAAAATCTTAAGAGAGAGAGAGTCTGGCTGCTAGTGAGCACCAGTTCCTCCTCATCCGTTGTTTTTTTCCTCTTGTTGATGGTTTTTTCCAATGTCTGCTCTAATCGGTAAAGGCTAGCCTACTTTTTTAACATGTCCTCCAAAGCCTTCTTCCTCATTCTTCTTCCTCCCTCTTCCCCTATCTTCTCCCTCTTGTTTCACTGGCAATGACCTTTGATTTTCAGTGTGCAAACGGTCTGCCCTTTGATTTCCGGTGTCCAGATGACTTCCAGTAGGTTTTAATATTTGTTATTTATTCATTTATCAATGATGTTAGGGTATATATTGTTTGTATGCATAGATCCAAAATTTTCCAGCAAAATTTTACCGTTTTCCAGTGGGGTTTGGCCATGAAACTATGTTTCTTGAGCTTAGTAGAGTTTGATTGTCATGTTAATTGTATGAAAATTCCTCATATGCACAAAATCCTCAAAATTTTCCAAATTTGTGACCTCATTTGATTCTGGCGAGATACTTTGTACATTTTTAATTCCCTTACACTTAGTGACAAAACAAAAATCACCTTGATTGGGGCATGCTTTAATGCGTTTTTGATATTTGAAAAATTGAAAGTTTTCCGTCCCTTGCCTTAAACCCACCTGCCAAATGTTAGATGAATTGTTTGAATGTCTTGACACTTAAAATCTTACAGACTGTTAGAATACAATGTATAGGGAACCGGGTCCAGATATGGACCCAGTATCCATCGGTGCGGGAACCGAGGATGGGCTCGGTTCCCTAGGCGGGTCTCTCTTCCTCCCTCTTTTTATTCTATCACTTATTGTAATCGTTGATTAAGTGAATAGAGTTTTCTCTCTCCTAGGGTTGCGGTTTTGCCCCTAGGTTAGAGCTTCCCCGTGGTTTTTCACTTCGTTCCGAGGTTTTCCACGTATATCTTGTGTTGGCTTTTCTTCTTCCCTTTCTACTGCGTGTTTCTACATGGTATCAGAGCCAAAATCGTGCTGTTTGGCTTCTTTGTTCATTTGTGATTTAGGGTTTTTCTTGGAACCCTAAGTTTGAACCCTTGTTCCGCCGCCGACGCAGCCCGCCGCCGATGCAGCCCGCCGCCGACGCATTCCCGCCCGCCGTCGCCTGGTGTGCGCTGCCGCCTGGGCCCTTTTTTTCCCGCCGTCCCCTGGTTTTCTCTCGCCGCCGCCGCCTGGTTTTTTCCCGCCGCCGTCGCCTGGTTTTTCCCGCCGCCGCCGCCTGGTCTTTTTCCGCTGTCGCCTGGCCTTTCTTCCGCCGTCGCCTGGACTGCCGTCGCAACTTGCTGTTCTGCCGCTGCCCGTCCTCGCCCTGTGCTTTTTTGGTATATTCTGACTGTTGGATTTCTGTTGTGGTTGTTATGGTTGAAGAGATGCCCTCCAAGACCGATGTTACCTTTGACACGGGCAGCAATACCAAAAGCGAAAACTTGCCTGTTCAAGTCACCTCTATTCGGCTGAACAAAGACAATTATCTCTCTTGGTCTGCTGCGCTTGAAATTGAGATCACTAGTCGCGGTCGTCTGCCCTATATCACTGGGGAGAAACCTGCGCCTAGTAAAACTGATCCTGGATGGGCGACTTGGGCGTTGGAAGATAGTCAAGTTAAAGTTTGGATTATTAGTTCTGTTTCTGCTGATATTCAGCCCCTTATTTTGCGTAAGTTGACCTCATATGACATGTGGACTGTGCTTGCGAGGATGTATGGCCGTAAAAAGAGAGTCCTGCGTACTTACCAGATTAAACGAAGCATCTATTCTCTTAAATAGGGTGACTTGTCTGTGGCATCCTTCTATGCAGCCTTGATGACTAAATGGGAGGAACTGGATTATCATGTGAATGATGACTGGAATTGTGGTTTTGATCATGAACTGTACTGACAGAAAGAATGGATGAACCGCACTTTTATTTTTTTGGGAGGTCTGCGTGATGAGTTTGAATCCATTAGGAGTCAAATTCCCAATTGTGATGAGACCCCTGGGATTGAGGAGGTGTATGCCCGGGTGGAATCTGAGGAACAACGCCGTCAAGTGATGCATATTGACTCTAGTCATGGTAGTTCACCCTCTGCCTTTGTTAGCTGTGCTCCACGGACTGGGCAGCGTACTATCCGGCGGTGCAGTCATTGTAACAAGTTGGGGCACTCTGTTGATTTTTGTTGGGATCTTCATCCTGAGAAGAGGCTCACCCGTGGTCGCCCTTCTTCTGGTAGGCGGGGGTCCTCCTGTGCCCGATACTAGCTCTCCCAGTGTTGACAAACCGAAGCTTTCCTCTGATCAACTCAAGGAATTACAAGCTTACATCAGCCGATTATCTACTACTAAGGAGGAAGCCTCCACGTCTGAGGGAGCTCAGTTAACCCAAGCTCTCGTTGCCACAAGTGATCAAGGTAATTCCTTACTTGGTGATTGGGTTGTGGACAGTGGAGCTACTCATCATATGACAGGGAACCCTAAGATGTTTCAAGAGTACAAATTGTCTTCAGGGCAGCAACGAGTCTCTATGACTGATGGGTCCTCGATCTCTGTGGCTGGAAAAAAGAGTTTGTCCTTATTAAATAAATGTATTCTGCATAATGCTCTTCATGTTCCCAATATTCCTGTGAATTTGTTATCTGTCAGTAGTATCACCAAAGAACTCAATTGTAATCTAATTTTCTCTACTGATCATTGTACCCTGCAGGACTTGGTGACGGGGAAGAAGATTGGGATTGGTTCGGTTATTGATGGTCTCTACAGACTGCCCGTACAGGTTGCCTCTGCTCTCATTTCAGCCACTAGCAGACAGTTGACGGGCGTGGAGGACAGGTCTAGCATTATGAGATGGCACGAGCGCCTTGGACGTCTCCCATTCCAGTCGATTAAGAAGTTGTTTCCTAGGTTGTTTACTTCTGTTTCCATGGACTCCTTTACATGTGAAGTGTGTCAGCTTGCTAAGCATGTTAGGGCTTCGTACCCTATTTCTATCAATAAAACCACTTGTCTTTTTGCCTTGGTTCACTCTGATGTTTGGGGTCCTTCGGGAGTACCCACTTGTCGTGGTTTCCATTACTTTGTGACTCTGATTGATGACTACTCCCGTTGTACGTTCGTGTACTTGTTGAAAGAACGCAATGAGGTTCCTGTCGTTGTCAAAAACTTTGTTGCCTTTGTCGAAAATCAATTTCAGACCTCTGTTTAGACTTTACGTACTGATAATGCCAGGGAGTATGTCTCCCAATCCCTAGATGACTTCCTGCGGGGCAAGGGTATTGTTCATGAGACATCCTGCAGTTATACTCCTCTTCAAAATGGCGTGGCCGAACGGAAAAATCGCTATTTATTAGATGTCACTCGAGCCATTATGTTCCACAGGCATGTTCCTAAGCGCTACTGGGGCGATGCTCTCCTCACTAGTGCCCACCTCATCAACCGTATGCCTACTCGTGTGTTGAATGGCCGTACTCCTTACTCTGTGCTCAGTCCCACCCATAACCCCTGGCCTCTTACTCCTTGGGTGTTCGGGTGTGTTTGCTTTGTTCATAACCATAGTCCCACTGTAACGCTCGGCCTTTTTGCAGGACAGGTCGGGTCAGGGTCCAGACCCAGACCCGAGCTCCATGCGCGTTAGGAGCCCCGACGCCGCAGCCCGTCTCCCCTTCCTTGTCTCCTTCTTCTCCCTCGTTTCCCCTCTTCGTCTCTCCCTCACCCATGACCGAAACTCAGCGAAGCGGAAGAAGGCGACGGTGACGGCAGCGGTGACGGCGACGGCAGATGGATCCAAGTGGGTATACAAGGTGAAAACTAACAGTGATGGATCCCTAGAAAGATATAAAGCAAGGCTTATTGCCAAAGGATACACTCATGAATATGGTATTGACTATGAGGAAACCTTTGCCTTTGTAGCTAGAATGACTACTGTTAGGACCTTTATTGCTTTATCATCTATTAAAAACTGGAATATCTACCAAATGGATGTTAAAAATGCCTTTTTAAATGGAGATTTTATGGAAGAGGTTTATATGGAAGTACCACCAAGATTGTCTAATCCTCAAGGAAAAGTTCTTAGACTTAAGAAGACTCTTTATGGACTCAAACAAGCTCCTAAAGCTTGGTTTGACCGTTTTAACTTTGTTATTTTTTATTATGGATTTCATTCATGTTTAAGTGACACTGCCTTGTTTGTTAATAATACTACTGCAGGTATCATAGTCCTTCTGTATGTTGACGACATAATCATTACAGGTAGTGATAAGGAAGGTATTAGAGAATGTAAGAAATTGCTACAACAAACTTTTGAAATGAAAGATTTAGGTTTTCTAACATATTTCTTGGGTATTGAGGTTGCATATTCTACTAGAGGATATTTTTTGTCACAAACTAAGTTTGTTGCAGAGATCATTGCTAAATCAGACATAACAAATGATAAGGTCACAAAAACTCTTGAAGCAGTAGAAAACAAAATGAACATTGATGATGGAGTTCCACTTACCAATCCCACTCCTTACCGACAGCTTGTGGGATCTTTAATGTATCTTAGCATCACTCGGTCTGACATTGCTCATGCAGTTCATATTGTGAGTCAATTTCAACATGCTCCATCAACCGTTCATATGAGAGCTGTTCTTCGTATCATCAGATACATTAAGGGAACAATAAACAAGGGAGTATTTATGTCTTCCTCCTCTTTCTTAAACTTGATTACTTATACTGATGCTGACTGGGGAGGAGATCCAAATGATAGACACTCAACTACTGGATTTTGTGTTTTTTTAGGGGAATCACTCATCTCATGGAAGTGCAAAAAGCAACAGAAAGTATCTCTATCCTCTACTGAAGTTGAATATCGAGCCATGTCTTCTACAACTATGGAAATTATCTGGCTTCATCAAATGCTCCTTGATATGGGAACAAGGATATAAGAATCCACTGATTTATGCTGCGACAACAAGAATTCTATCTACATTGCCAAGAATCAAACATTCCATGAACAAACAAAGCATATAGAGATGGATTGTCACTATGTTCGTGAAGAATTTTTGAAGAAGACTATCAAGCTTCCATATGTCTCCTCTGAATTCCAGCTAGCTGATTTCTTCACAAAGCCTCTATGTTCTCCCGGATTCAACTTTCTTTTAGATAAACTTTCGGTGATAGCACCATAAGTTTAAGGGGGAGTGTTAGGAAATAAGATATCTTGTTGATATCATAGTTAGGTTAAGTTTTACATTTTTTACATTTTACTTTCCTTTTTATGTATTTTATTTTTTTCTTTTATTTTTCTTTTTGTTTAACCCTTGTTCCAGCCGTTGGGAGTTCCAACGGCTAGAACAGCCTCTCTCCTTCCTCTCCTTCACATTTATTTTATGTATAAATACTTGAGCTGTATTATACAACCTTCATATATTTTATTGAATGAGTATTATTTTTCTCCGCTTGGCCTTAGTGCCTTTTTATCATTATATGCATCTTTTGTGACTGTTATAGTCACTTTTCACAACACCTAGAGGTCGCGTGATGGCAACATTTGCCTAAAGCTGCCAGAAAGCGGGAAAATTGACAGAGGAGGGAAGAGTAGCAGAGAGAGATGAAAGAGGGCTTGAAATGAAAGTTAGGGTTTCGTTTGAAGGAAGCCTTCTTTTGTTTTCTTGTTTAAGTTTACCAAAAATGGGACAAAAATGCCTTCACATGGGTTGACCGCACCCAGCTCACTGTTGACGGTGGGTAGGGTGCATGTCTAAAATGGACTAAAATGACCAGGTGCAGTTGACAGTACCAGGCACACCTAGTGCCGTGTCAACGGCACACTCACAGCCATGTCACACTGACACGGGTGCTTGTGTTGTCAGCACGATGTGGTGAACGCTGTATGCAGGGGCGGAGGGAAGGGGGGCCACCTGGGCCATGGCCCAGGTGAGTGCAGGAAAAAAAAATTTATATTGAAAAAATCAAAATTTTTTAGTTTGGCCAGACCGGTTGCTCCTCTTGGCCCGACCTGCGGATCGTTTGGCCCACTCCTGAAAAAAATCCTGGCTCCGCCCCTGGCTGTATGTGCATGAGACTAATGAGAAGGTCATCCCATGCAAGGGTTTGGATTTACCTTGATTTTCTGTTTATGTTTATGCTTCTCTGTTGCTTCCCCTGTCCTTATTTGTTTTCTGCCTTAAAAGGTTTGAGGAGTAGGTCACTGGTACCACAATGTAATATGATGGGGGAAGAAGAGAGATGTGATGCAGAAAACATCGAATCCCTAAAAAATGTCTGGTTCACTTAAATCAATAATCCATACCCTACCTTTATTGGTCAGCGTGTTATTTGTAGAGCATGTCATATTGGACATAAAAGGGAGGACGAGGTTGATGCAAAATGTTATGCAACCAGTTGATCATTTTCTATGCAACTCGAGCGATAGCATCTATAGATGGACTAGCAACTGGTCCCGTTATTGGATTAAACCTAGGCAATAGCTTTGTTGGGTGCATATAAGGAAGGAGGAGGATGCTCATGCTAGTCGAAACATTGATCCTCAAGATGACTTTGCTTTTCACAATAAGTGCATTGAAATCCATGTCCTCCAATGCCTCGGCCACGTCCTCTTCCCAGGCAAAAATAATAATGATGATAATCGATGCTGTGAAAAAGAGGATGTAACTGAAAGTCGTGAAAGAGTGGATGCAGCCGAAGATGCAATCGTATGATTGGTTGCTTGACAAATTCATAACTGTAATATTCTTTATAACAGCATTTTATTCTTTGTAACAGCTGTATCATGTGTACCAAGCTTGTAAAAGTTCCACTGTTCACGCTTGCTGTAAGTACCTCAGCTTGCTTTGTAAATGAAATCATTGAGAAAGGAGAAATCATCCTATTCCATATCCTAAGCCTGTGTTTGGATGTTAGGAAACAGGTGGAAAGAAAAGGAAAATATTAGTAGAGAGTTGTTTGGATGAAGGGAAAGAGTGGAGGGAAAGGAAAGTTCTAATTTTATACATGTTTGGGTGGAAGGAAGGGGAGGGAAGGGAAAGTTATAGTAGTTCCTTTCCTTTCATTTCCTTTCTTTGCCTTTCCTTCATTGATATTTTCCCTCCTTTTTTTCCTTTCCCTTTCCATCCATTAAAATCCTTTCCTTTCCATCCATCCAAACACAGCCTAAGTCTTTATCTTGGTAAAGGGAGCACGTCGCTTTCGACTATCAAGGCCTCCAAAATCATTCTCAAGGCTTGCTTGTCTCCCATGGTCTTAAAACTGGATCATGTGGAGAACTGGACACATTCTCGGGCAGAGAGCCATAGAATATTTTATAGGCAAACCAGAACTAGTTTTGTAGGTTGCTTGATTGGACGTTTGGATTCACTTCTGTAACACGCTTTCATTTCACGTGTAACATTTAGTAGCATATATTTTGATCCCATTTTTAGACAGCTTTCCTGAATATGTAGTCGGAGAACGTGTAAGAGTGCTCTTGCAATTGAATAATGAGCTGTTTGGCAGGGACTGTTATCGTCATCCAATCTGTCAATGAGTTGGCTTCTAAGTTTTCTGCTGCTAAGGTTTTGTTGCGCCTAGTGGTTCTCTACTTCACTGCTGCATGGTGCGGTCCCTGCCGAATGATATCTCCTGTCTATTCAGAGCTAGCCAGGAAGCATCCTCAAGTGGCTTTTCTCAAGGTTGACATTGATCAACTCAGAGAAGCTGCAGCAGAGTACAATATAAACAGTGTTCCGACATTCTTTTTCCTAAGAAATGGTAAGGAGCTAGACAAGGTTGTTGGTGCTGATAGGGGAGAGCTTGAAAGGAAGCTTGCGCTGCATTCTGGCACTGCATGAGGATATGCGTGCAGAATGTTCACAACTTTGCTGTATGCACGAAGTTTGTGAATTTTGCTTGTACTCCTGTGTATATATATGTGAGAGCCTTTGTGTGTGTGTGTGTGTGTGCGTAGATATATCAAATTTCCCGTTGCTAATGGTCTAGACAATTTCTAGGAGCAGCAGGAATATAAATATATTTAATGTGAACGTTATTGACTTGATACTAGAATTTTGAAATTTGTGCGGAATATGTGGGTGCGAGTGTGCTTGTGTGTGATGGGGGAAGGGGACATGGGGACGGGGGGGATTTATGAGGCTGATGGGGCAGGAGTGCCACTGGGCCTTCTCTAGTCAACTCAAGCTGTGTGTCTTGAATTCGTCCTATATCCACAGCTTGGATACCTATGACTACGAGTCGGTTCTAAAATTTATCTGCTCAAGAAACGAATTGGATCATGGGTAGATGAATAAACTAAATAATCTTTGTACCTCACTGAAGTGAATCGACTTTCATGCCCAAACAAACCCGCGATCAAACTTCTTGTATACCTGAATCCAATCATACTGATCTTTTACCTACGCAACCTGCACTGGCTTCTGACAGAAAGAGATGCCAAAATCATTGTGTCTACTGCGCAACTAAAAATTATGCGGATTCATTTTCTTATAAATGGCAGTTTTTTTTTTCTTGTGAATTTGACTTCAACACTTTTGGATGCGAGTTTCATATTTTACCTCTTTGGAAAGATTTGGATAGGAAACTAATTTTGCATGCTTTTTTAAATGTACATTACAACCGGCAACATCTTTGGATATTAACCTCGCCAGTCTTTCAACTTGTTTGATGAACATGTAAGATTGCTCGTCTTTTATGATCGAATGTTATGTATGCTTTTGTTTATCATACGTTTATATCCAGTATAACATCGTATCAAGCTGTGTGTTTCTGGCTGATGGGCAACTGTAGACACAGCATGCCAGCTCGAGCTTGGCTCCGCTCCTATCAAGCTTGGTTGGGGCTTGAGTCGAGCTTTACAATGTTAGCTTAAGCTCGTCTTGTTTAACACGTTT
This sequence comes from Nymphaea colorata, assembly GCF_008831285.2. Lineage (NCBI taxonomy): Eukaryota > Viridiplantae > Streptophyta > Magnoliopsida > Nymphaeales > Nymphaeaceae > Nymphaea > Nymphaea colorata. The sequence goes on along the minus strand of NC_045147.1, from coordinate 7,327,588 downwards.
TGGGTGTTGTTGCTTTTGTTACTGTTAGAGAGGAAGATGACAGTAGAGGCAGGAGGCTGAAGGTGGCATTTTCTGCAAAGGAGAAGGGCATATCTCACTGTACGAAAATCTGGAAAAAGAAAAATCTTTAGCTGATTGATCGAGAAGGTTGTAAAAAACTCTCGCTCGAGTAAGGGTTTTTAAAATGGTTTGTGAAACCCTCATTTGCACAAGCTGAAACCCTGGCTCGATTAAGGGTTTCAAAAAGAGAGAGAGAGAGAGAGAGAGAGAGAGAGAGAGAGCACCTTTGAGTTGTTGATTTTAGCGTCGCCAATTTCCGGTCGTTTGTGGCAGTGCTGCCCAAAAGAATCAGTCAGCCTTGGAGTTAGATGGAAATGAAGAGAGCAAAGAGAGAACACATAATGAAATGAAAATGAAACAGTTTAAGAGACAATAAATACTTGTTTCGAGTCTTCCCATGGACAGTCGTTTGGTTTTGCCTGAGCGGAGTCAAGTTTCATGAACTCGAACTCAACTCAGCTAAAAAAATGAACTAAACATAAGCTCGAGCTCGACTTGTTTAGCAGAACAGCAAGCTTAAGTTGCTCGGCTTATTGTTCAGGCATACTGATAGGGGTGAGAAGGATAAGAGTTTTTTGACAAATATTAAAAAGTAATTATTAATTAGTTTTTAAATGTAAAAAATAGAAAATAGTCCAGTATGGCCTGATACAGGTTAATTTTTATGGATGATACAAATGAAATTCCAAGTATTCCGGTACCATAGAAGGACCTGAACGGTAACTGACTCAAGCAGGTTGAATTTGTTAGCCTCATGAAAAGATACATTTTACTAAACTCCCTGTTTGTTACTACCCAGATCCATTTATATCCTACTCAGTTACAACCGGATTGTTGACACCTAATCCAAAAATAATGTGGATTTATAATTTGTATGAAGTTCAAAATTGAAATTATATGTAGACTCATCCCGGATCTGCTTTTAACTAGGTTATTTGTGGGGCATTATTTTGGGATACAATCCTGTGCCTACTCAGCTGCACTTCTAGTAGAGAGGAAAAGTGAAAGGAAGGTGACTGAGCATCCTTTCCATTGAAGTTTGTGGATTGTTAAAGGCAACGATAACTGGACCGTCCATTCTCAGTGAGGATTATGGATGAGCCCCACGAGTTTCCTTCTATACGATAATGTTATCAATCAAATGGCTGGCTACTATATGATATAGTCTAAGATTCCCAAGTCTGTTATATCCTTCATTGAAAGGAAATGCGGCAGGTTCCTTTGGGGCGATTCAGAAAATGGACAAAGGTTTCATGGTGTTGCTTGGAATCATCTTTGCTGTCCTTTCGAAGTGGGTGGAATTTGTCTGAGAGACGAATCTTTTTGGCATTGAAACAAATCCCACGTACGTAGTGTTTTAGCGACAAAAACGTGCTCCTCATTCACTTTTGGGAATGTTTGTGAGCAAAAGAACATTTGAGAAGAGATAACCTTTGGACATGTAAGCAAAAGTCCTCAGTCAGGGGTTAGGAGCGCATTAATTGGGGCTGGGAGGAAGTTAGCCACCAAGAGACGACGTGCTGATTGAAGGTATCTTTCCCTCATAAAGGGGGCCCACATTGAATTGGAGAGCCCAACTTTGAAGAGCAGGAAAATCATCTGTGATCTATCGAAACCTCCATATATAGGTCCACCAACCCAGCACCACCTTCCAACAAGGGCAAACATATACAATGTTCTTCATTTGACAAGATTTCTACAATTATTTTGGTCTCCCCACAAGAAGTTAGAACATTCCCTTTTAATAAAGTTAACAATCTGTCTTAGTAACTTGAACCGTTGAACGCCATCATCCAAAAACCCACAATTAGGTGGAGAACACGCAGCACTAGACAAGAGTCCCCTCTCCAACTAGTTAACTTGTCAATAATTTTCCTCTTCAACTGGTCACAATGTCCAACAAGCAGATTTCCACTAAACAATGGAAGCCCTAAATATTGGAGTAGCATATGTGCTTCCTGCCACCCAGGACAGTCCACCACATTGAGAGAGAGAATTCCATTAAATTTAAAAAGGGAAACCACAGATCTATGGGGGTTAATTACAAGTCCTGCCTTCAATTCCATCTCCTCTAGAACTTGCAATGCACCTGACAGATGGGAGATCAGACCTTACCAATTAAGATAATATCATCCACAAAAAAATTGGCCAGCAGGAATGTAATATTGCTTCAATTCTCACTGAAACTTAATATTATGGTGAATGATTTCTTTTCTAAGTTTTCTAGATAGCATCTCTAGTACCACCAGGAAGAGTAGGGTGAGAAAGGGTCACTCTGCCTCTCAAACATTGCCAATGTGGCAGTAAGCACCCCCCCTTCCGTTAATAAACATGGCAAAACTAGCAATAGTGACCCATTTAAGCACCTTATCCACTCCAGCCCTCACAAAACCAAGCTTCAATAAGTAAGTGAAGCTTGTACATGTCTGATTGATTCATTACTTGAAATTGTGGTGTGCAGGCTGAATTGATCTTGTCAGATGCCTTGGTAGACCACTTTTTTGTTTATGTTCCAAATTTGGAGTCATTTAGAAAGACAACAGTTTGTTAACAGAAATACCAAGAAGGCTATCAAAGTGAATTACTTGAGAGATGAAAAGTCATGTCTCTTGAGGGATGAAGAGTCATGTCTGTTGGGAGATGAAAAGTCACGTCTCTTAGGAGATGAAAAGACATGTCTCTTGAGAGATGAAAAGTCATGTCTGTTGAAAGATGAAAAGTCATGTATGTTGAAAGATGAAAAGTCATGTCTATTGAGAACTAGACACCCCTTATGTAACTCCTCTATATAAATGAGTCTCTCCACCAAAGGAAGGCAAACAAGAAATGATAGAGCAGTGGATGTAAGCCTATTGGCTGAACCACTTTAAAAATTCATGTCCCTTTAATTATTTCTTCATTTTGATTTTTAACATGGTATCAGAGCCACTGGCCCTTGTTAGTGCTGCTGCTAGATCCTAAGGATTACATCTTGTGTTACCGTTTTCATTTTCATGGCAAATCAAGAAGCATCATCAAATACAGGAGTCAACTCTGATACGGGTATGAATTTTCTTGCTTCTCCTCTTTAGTACCCAAGTAATTTACATCATTTCTTCACCATCAAGTTAAATGCTGAAAATTATCTTATTTGGGAATCTCAATTCACTTCAATCTTGATCTCATTTGAGATTATGAGATATATTGATGGAAGCAAACCTGCTCCGTCAATGTTTAGATGTGGAACAACTGAAATTAGTTCAGAATATATTGAATGGCTGAGAAATGATCATTTACTCTTGAGTTTGATTAAGTCCTCTCTATCTAAAGCAATACATATCCAAATTATTGGTTGAAAAACCTCTCTAGAGGTTTGGAGTGCTCTTAGGCAGTCATATGCTGCTCAATCCAGAGTTCGAATAATGCAGTTAAAATCAAAGTTTCAAAATTTGAAAAAGGGGTCTAGTTCTATGGATGTTTATATAAACAAAGCAAAAGCTATTGTTCATCAATTAGCCATTGCATCCAAACCTGTTGATGAAGATGATCTTGTTCTTCAAATTCTAAGAGAATTGCCAAGTGAATATCTTGCTTTTAAAGTCAGTATGGAAACTCGAAAGGACCCTGTCTTTTTGAATAAACTTCATGGGCTTCTTCTCATACAAGAAGCCAAATTAAAGCAAACCAACTACAAAGGTCGTGATAGAAATAACTACCAATCTAGAGGAGGAGTCCGAAAAAGTGAGCAATACAAATGTGATAGTCTTGTGTGCCAAATATGTAGAAAAGTTGGTCATATTGCAAAGTTTTGTTGGTCATATACTAACTTGCTTAAAGAAAAAAAGACAACGTCTCCTCAAGCATATCATGCAGTTTCTTCTAGTGCTTTGAATCAAGACATGAGAGATGACAATTGGTATCCTGACTCCGGTGCGACTCATCACATCACCAATGATATCAATAACTTGTCCATTTATGTCAAATACAAAGGTGGAGATGTAGTAAAAATCGAAGATGGATCAGGTTTGAGAATTTTTCATATTGGCTCTTCAAAGACATCTCAAAATTTAGTTTTAAATGATCTCCTTCATGTGCCCAAAATAGCAAGAAACTTGTTATCCGTACAACGTTTTTTTAAGGATAATTGAGTCTATTTTGAGTTTCATCTTAATATGTACTATGTTAAGCAGCAGGGAACGAGAAAAATTCTTCATCAAGGAACTAGCAGCGATGGGTTATATAAGATAGACCTTAGTAGCAGAAAAAAGGAAGCACAACTTGAAGAAAGACAGATTATTGGGTAGACACAAAAGACTTGGTCACCCTTCATTTTCCATTGTTAAGAAGGTTTTAAACAAGTGTGATTTGTCTTATTATGATGATTGTTTGAATTATTTGTGTGATGCTTGTAAAAAAGCTAAGAGTCATAAACTTCCATTTAATGCTATTTCAAATAAGGTCAAACGCCCGCTTGAACTCATTTATTCTGATGTATGAGGTCTAGCTCTAGTGGAGAGTGTGAATAACTTTAAGTACTATGTGATTTTTATGGATGTCTTTTCAAGATATACTTGGATTTATTTGATAAAAAAAAATCAGACGTTAACCATGTTTTCAAAGCTTTTAAGGCACTTTTTGAAAATCTCACTGGATACAAGATAAAATATTTTTCACTCAGATTGGGGAGGAGAATTTCAAGGGCTTCAATCATATCTTGTCGATAATGGGATTGAACATAGAATCTCTTGTCCTCATACCCCTGAACAAAATGGAGCAGCTAAAAGGAGACATAAACATATTGTTGAAACAAATTTATCTCTAATGGTAGAAAGTAATATTCCCAAGAACTTTTGGTCCAATGCTTTTATTTAATTAACCGAATGCCAACCAAGATTCTTGATTTTGCTTCTTCTTTGAAAAAATTGTTCAAAGAAAAACCTGATTATGGCTTCATCAAAATCTTTGGATGTGAATGCTTTCATTGTTTAAGAGCTTATCAAAAAAATAAATTAGATTACCGATCTGAAAGATGTGTTTTCTTGGGCTATGCTCTTCAACATAAAAGATATTATTGTTTGGGTGTACGAACTAGTAATCTATATTTCGAGGCATTTTCAATTTAATGAAAAAAAATTTCCTTTTATTGATATTCAAGGAACTAAAACTCAATATATAGAAAGTTAAAACCAAACTATCATTTTAACCTCTCCTCATGAATATCAGTTCTCAAACCCTACAATACCATCAAGTAGTACCTCCACAACATCAGAGGAACCCTTACTTCAGTCTGAAACAAATAGTGAATCTCAACCTGAAACTCTTGGAAATGAGGAGCCAACCCAATCCAATGAAAATGAACCAAATCAAGAACGAGTTCATCTTATGACTACTAGACCTCAAGTGGGAACCTTCAAACATAATCCTAAATACAATGAGTTCCATACATATTTTTCTAGCAAATACTCTATTCCAAAAGCTTTTGTCTCCACTCTTCTTGAAGACAAAGAACCCTAAAGTTTCAAGGAAGCAGATGAAGATGAAAATTGGAGGAAGGCCATGCAAGAAGAATATGATGCTCTTATTTGAAACAATACTTGCAAACTTGTTCCAAAGAAAGAAGCCAAACACATTGTAGGATGTAAATGAGTGTTCAAAATCAAGCGAAAGGCAGATTGATCATTGGAAAGATACAAGGCTAAACTCGTCGCCAAGGGGTATAGTAAAAAAGAATGAATTGACTATACTGAAACTTTCAGCCCTGTTGTGAAGTCTACTAAAATTCAGATAATATTGACTATTTCTATTAGTCAAAAATGAAAAATACATCAGCTCGATATTCAAAATGCATTCCTATATGGATCTATTTCAGAAGAAGTTTATATGGTTCAACCACCAGGATTTCAAAATCGTTCTTTTCTAAATCATGTATGCAAGCTTGAACATGCTTTATATGATTTAAAACAGACTCCTAGGGCATGGTTTGTCCGTCTTAGTCTATTCCTCCAAAATTTTGGTTTTAAAAAGGCTCAAACAGATTCATCTTTTTTATTTTGAGAAAAAGAGAATTACTTCTATATGTTTTGGTATACGTGGATGACATGATCATAACAGAAAGCTCCCCTGAATATATTCATAAAATTATTTGTCAATTCAAAAATGAGTTTGCCATTAAAGATCTGGGTGAACTTCATTTCTTTTTGGGCATAGAAGCAAAAAGAATTGACAATAAGCTAATATTGTCTCAAAGAAAATACGTATTCGAGCTTCTCAAAAGAACAAATATGCTTAGAACTAAGAGAGTTTCAACTCCCATGGTATGCTCCCCTGCTTTATCTGCTCAAACTGGATCAATTTTTTATGATCCAACTCTTTATCGCAGCATTGTTGGCGCTCTTCAATACTCTACTATGACTCGTCCAGACATCTCTTATGCTGTAAACAAGGTTTGTCAATACATGCATCATCCTACTGATGTCCATTAGGATGTCGTAAAGAGAATCCTAAGATATTTTAAACACACTATTGATTATGGTCATGTTATTAGACTTAGTTTAATTCTTAATATTAATGCTTACAGTGATGCAGATTGAGCAGGATGTCTTGATGATAGACGGTCTGCAAGTGGATATGCAGTGTTTATTGGATCTAATCCAGTTTCATGGAGTGCTAAAAAGTAGCCAGTTGTCTCTCGTAGCACTGAGGCTGAGTATCGATCTATTGCCAATACTACTTCTGAAATCATGTGGTTATAATTTTTATTAAAAGACCTTTGTGTTGTTTAATCATAGCCTCCCATATTATAGTGCGACAACATCGGTGCAGCCTATCTTCAGCTCATCCTGTGTATCATAGCCACAAAAAACACATAGAGATTGACCTTCATTTTGTTCGAGAAAAATTGGCTAAAAGAGATTTGAAAATTCAATACATCTCTTCCAAAGATCAGGTTGCTGATATTTTAACTAAGCCACTTAGTAAGCAACACCATTATCAAATAATTAATAAGTTCAATCTCATTGTTAGAGCATTGAGCTTGCGGGAGGATGTTAACAGAAATACCAAGAAGGCTCTCAAAGTGAATTACTTGGGAGATAAAAAGTCATGTCTCTTGAGGGATGAAAAGTCATGTCTGTTGGGAGATGAAAAGTCATGTCTCTTAGGAGATGAAAAGACATGTCTTTTGAGAGACGAAAAGTCATGTCTGTTGAAAGATGAAAAGTCATGTATGTTGAAAGATGAAAAGTCATGTTTCTTGGGGACTAGAGACCCCTTATGTAACTCCTTTATATAAATGAGCCTCTTCACCAAAGGAAGGCAAGCAAGAAAACATAGAGCAGTGGACGTAGGCCCATTGGCTGAACCACTTTAAAAATTTATGTCCCTTTAATTATTTCTTCATTTTGATTTTTAACATTGTTCTCCTTGCATTCATTTTCACTTATGCTGCTCTTACTTTGTCGAGGTATTGTTATTCATAATTATGTAAAGTTCTTTAAGTGAGAAATTTTGGTGCAATATTCATCTTGCAAATTGTTTGGCTATTTTTTGTTTGTCGTATTGTCAAACTCAATTGACATTCATATAGTGCAGGTTTTTATGTAAAACATATATGAAATTGGTATAGATACCTATAACAGTGATTTGCTATGAACATCTACGGCAGTGATCACAAAATCATTGCCACAGGCCTGTAGAGATGGTTTTTACAGCAGCAATTACAGTGGCGGTAACAATCACCAGTAGCATGAAATTTGTCACCTCGTATAGGCTTATATTTTGTAGTGTTTTTGGCTAGTTTGATTGCACAATCTTTATAGAAGCCGCTAGTTAAGGCTGTGGAAAAGAATAGTGCATGGTTATCTATGGAATAATTGTGATGCATATAAGTAAGCTGAATGACCATGGGAATTTTCATTTGTGCATTTGAAGGGATTGAAGACTGGAAACTTAACTTCTAATTGCTTTCCTTTTTAACCGTGGTCAACACATGAGTTTTTTATTCAGATATGAATTGTTACTAGTTTTGACAAATGATCTCAGTATCATTGTCAAGGTGAGGCCAAAAGGTTCCTTCTAGAGAAGCTCTGACTTTCAAAGTGTATGATGATTTAGCATGATTCATGCCTTTTTTTTTTGCCATGTTCTGAAATTATCAATGTTTCTAAAGGAGTTTGCATCTGTTTATGCTTAACATGATTTGCCTACAAGATGTGGAAGTTTTTCTTAACATTTTAATTTTACTTCATAAAAGATATATATATATATATATATATATATATATATATATATATATATATATATATATATATATAGTCTTAAACTAGTCATCCAACCAGATAGATTCTTGGTCAAGTTTGGAAGATGCTGCTATTAGGAGGATAGTGATAAGTTTTATCAACATTGACCTAGATGGTATGTATCTAACAATACCCATCAGATTCCTCAATAACCTTATGATAACCTTACAGTTAATCTAAAATAAAATCCATATGAATGAATGATGAATTTGAAATGGTAACCTTTATGTGTGTTTTATGTTGACACACCCTATCTCTCTTGGGTTTGATTGCCAAGTAATTAAATTAATTTGTGAATTGTGCCCAAGGTTGGATTCAATGGGAATTACTAGAATATGTTCTGTAATGGCAAATCCTGAAGGAAGATGCAAGAAAAGGAACACTGACCATCCTTCAAATAATGGCATATGTTAGTAAGAGCTGAATCTAATGGATAAGGTGTTGCACACTCCTCTATTAGATTACCCAGGGGTATTAGGCGGCACAAGGGCCCATAGATTAGGTTATTTTGCTGTTTCAAAAATGAAGTACCTTTTGGTTCCTCAATCCAAGTGCCTAGAGGGGCCAGTCTCCCACTTCAACCAATGCTGGTGTTGTCACCCTACTATTAAAATAGCAATGTAAAATATCTCTAGGTTACCCTTGATTTATGTGGCTACTTAGTGAAAGTTTGTTGTGCTCTACTTGTGTATTGTGGCCATAGAGTTTTCTATTGATGCTCATCATAATGAACATATTTAATAGTCAATGGACTGCGGGTGTGTTTCTATAACCGCAAGCAGACGTTTGACAACAATAACAATATGTTATTGTTCCATGTATCTCCCCCAAATATTAAGGAAAATTATTAGGTATTGTAACACAATGTTTCATGAATCTGCCCCTATATTTGAGTAGATACATGGGACAGCTACATTCTTTCATTATTCCCAAAGACCTGAAAGGGTTTTGCATCTCTCTTTTTTATTATAATAAATCATACCTCTTTTTAATATTCGTGGGTGCTAGCCATGAATCTCCACTTTGATTTGTTTTGATATAATTGGATGCCTATTTTGCTTAATCATGCTATACTCAATGTTGGAGACTGTCATACTCATAGAAATCTAGCCCTCCCTCCCCCCTATTTTCACATGTAGCCCTTGACATGAGGCTTCAAAACTGACTTCCTCAGTTTTATGATGGACTAGCATTGAAAATCTAACATTGCATCAAGTATGGGACATTGTGGATGTTTTGTTGGTCGAGTCTTGGTGTCTTTGTATAGACCCTAAAAGGCTTACCTAAAATAGAATTTTGTTAGTTTTTTGGCTTGTTTTCTATGGACACTACTCAAGGTATGATTTAGATTTAAAGACTTAATCTTTATTTCTGCAATGAACAAGAAAATTGTGCCAAAAAAAAGGGTTATGAAAATTATTATATGTTCTAGATTCATTTTGGTCTTGTTGAGTCAGTCATGTGATAATTCAATTTTCTCTTTTTCTGCATAGTGCATGTCATGTTTAGTTCTTAGTTTGATTGTGGTGTGGGTTGTTTAGGAGATTTTGGACTTCGTTGATCGATTTTCAGTATATTTGGTCAATTCCTTTGACAGACAAGATCTGATCAAGTCCGTGTGTCTGCTGGTTGGTTTAAGTTCTAACAGTCTTTGAAGTATGCACCACACATTGCTTAAGTATATGGCTGCTTTTCCCAATATCTAGGATAACTTAAGAGCAGAAGTATAGCATCTAAGGGGCCAGAATGTTAACCATGATTTGTAGTTTAAACTTCAAAAGTCATGCTGTTCTGGTTAGCACTAGGCTAGGGTCGTGCTTTACCAGCCATCAACAAATTATTAAGTGGTATTCTGTCAATTCATTGGATTATCTTTCTTGTTCTCTCTGTGCATGTGGTACTAGGTTAAGTTGGGTGAAGACATGCTTGACTGCATGCGCTCACCTATGTTTAGGATCTCACTGAATTTTGCTTTTTGTTAGTGTCACTAAATAAGTAGGAAACAACTTTTAAAACTGATCAGTCCCTAACTTCACACCACTTTCATTACCGGAGCTATTTCCAAAGGGTGTAGCGTGCTGGTGGCCTACTGAAAAACTAGTCGTCAGTTTGATTTTTGTGGGTGCTGCTCCTTTGAACTACAAAGGATGGATGTGCTGCACTCCCAACTGTTCTTTCGAAGCAGCCTTGAACCCCAGAGGCAGAGAAAAAGGAATAGTTTTAACCTCTCATCTAATAGTGAGGCTATCCACGTTAGCACCTCTTTACACACACTAAAAAAAAAACTCAGTGATGTGAAGCTTCAGTTGGCATCTTTCGATGATGCGACCACACCAATACTTAGGCCATCTTTAGATGACAGTCTATTTCTCCATCATTGAGGCATTTTATTGTCTGTTCTAGTGAGGAGGAAACACACAAAAATGAACATATGCACCAACTACTGTGAGCTATCAGCAGAAAAACACATTCCATATAGTGGTCGCATACTTCCTGCCAATGTATAAAGTAGAACGTATGGACACAATCTGGGAGATAGAGCTGCCGCCTGAGCTGACAGTCATCAGTTTAGACCTCGCAGTTAAACTACCGGCTACGCAATGCACTGAGCTAGCGATCATTGGCATCAACTGCACACGCTGTTGGATGAGACTGCCCTTTTGAGGCTGACAGCACCCAGCAAACTGACTTTTTTGCGACACTGATACCTGCACCAACGACACGTCAAGCAGGTGCAACAACCTGTTGCACAAGTCCGTGTAACATCCAGTGCAGCTTCAATGAGTAACTAGAATGGACGTATCAAATACCGATCATCGCTAGTAGTAGAAAACAGAAGATGGATTTAACTAGAGAAATGAAGCTAACACTGTACTCAAATAAAAGCTGACAGCATTGTCAGGTTCGAGGAGCAACTTCTTCCTGTCCAACCAGTGGCAAATATGCAACAGCACCCTTCACGTTCCATAAACCTGCAATGGTTACTTATCTGCTTACCAGTACACTAGTTCAAAATAAAAGCAAAAAACCATATCTGGAGGCTTCATGATTTACACAAGTCCTAGATGGCTAATAAGTACAAAAACGTAGAGTAATCCAGATTTTGAAGCATGCATTATGCACCACAGTTTCATGTACATGGGAATGATGAGATGCTTATATAACAATAATAGAGGAGAGAGCTATGCTGTGCTCTGCACAAACTTAGGATGAGTGGCTGCATAGATAGAGATCTTTGGGTCAGGCCTCAAGTGGCAAAACAGATGCTGCAAATCTGGTCGCAAGAGCTCAACCATTTTCCCACATAGGATCAATGTGTCGGGTTTTGGCTTACTATCCCCTTGTACAGGTCCTTGCCCTTCATATAAGACAGCATGGTGGCTGCAAATAAGAAACAAAAGAGGGTTTAAGTTTAATCAGTGAAATATACACAACCATTTACAAAAAAAGAAACTTGGATACAAAAAATACAGAAAAATGCATAAAGGAAAAAGAACTTACAGAAAATCAATAATATCTGAAATGTCTTTCACTTCTATCAGGGAAGTTGGCTGAGAATTCCTCCCAAATACATCAGCCATGACATTAAATAACAGTGCCAATGTCTGTGAAATCATCAAAAACAAGGACAAGGAAAATAAGTGAAAGTCCACAAGTGGCAGCATAAATAAATATAAACACACACATTGTAAGTTTGAAGAATGGATTCCATTATTAGTTGGGTGCTGCATTCCTTGAAAAATGAAAGTTCCGTCACTTGAAAGTAGAAATTTTGTGTCAGGACCAACATTGGAATAAGCACTAGCATATGCAAAATCCTGCTGTCACCATGCAACATCATGCTGACTTGGTCCAAATAACAGTGACACATGCATACATAAGAGAGTCAGAGACAAATAGCGTTAGCTAGTTCAAAATGCGTTACCAAGTCTACGACTAACCAGTTAGCCTCTTTCTCCCATCTCTATATCATTTATGCATATATGCGTCCGTTCAGCTACATGGTTGCGGGTACGGTATGGATTCGAGTACGGTGATTTTGAAAATTGTGGGTACAGCAAATTTTTAAATCCTCAAAAATGATAAAATGAAAAAAGAAAACATTAATAGTTCATCAGTGTAATCCCATAAAAAAGTCTACAAACAAAATAATAAAAAGATGCAAAACAAAAAATATATAATGAACAGAAAATTCAAAGAATAAAACAATAAGCAATTAGCTATTACAGAAAAGTGAGAAAACCGATCACAATCAGGTGATCACTCTTCATTTAGGCTTGTGCATAAGCTTGGCTGATTGGCAGCATCATTTTTTTTTTTTGGTTGATGAAGAGAATTGGAAGAAATAGCTGATAGATTCATAAAACTTTTAATCAAAAGTGACAGCAACCAAACAAAACAGGCAGTCGAAATAGCCGATAGAAATAAAATTCAACCAAACAAAAGTGGCAGCAACAGATAAACACATAAAATCAAACAAAACATCAAAACATATATAAATCTATAGACTTCATATCCATGATCTGTAGATCATTCTGCTCCTCACATCAAATTATATCCACAAGCAGTAGATTGACTCTGCCCCACACAGTCAACATAAAAATCTGATTACAGCAACAATAACCTCCACGAGATCCACTTAAGGATCAGGTTGAACACAAACACAAAACAAATTGGCGGACTGTTTTCAGACGTGGATAGCAGGCAGCACTTTCAGATGTCGATAATAGGTAGCAAACAAGCACAAGTTTGACAGTAGAGAAAACCTGTCTCACTTCAACGATGCAGAGAGAAAACAGAAATCTGCCAACTCCATACAATTTCAAACTTGTCTCACTTCAACGATGCAGGAAAAAGACTGAACCTGCCCACAGGACATACCTTTGCCTGTGAGAATCCACCAGGCACCACACGGCTAAACAAATCAGACTGCCCTAGCAGATCCGACATTCTTTGGCCTGAACATCTTCCACGGCTGCACTTGAGTTAGATTTGATTTTGCAGCAAGGTCTAATCTGATTCACCATTTCAGCTACGTGATAAGCTTCAACGGCAGCAGCTTTCACCAACTTCACGACAACAGCAACAACACAAGGGTGCTAATCACGTTTTCACATGTTAAAAACGTGATTAGCCCCTATCCAACCAACCAATCAACTTGCTTGTTTTGTAAACAACAAGAACCCTAGGTGTGAAACCCTAGTTTGGCGGAAGAGATGAGAGATGAGATGAGAAGGGAACCCTAGGCGTGAAACCCTAGATCACACAGCCCTAGGTCTAAAGCTCTGATACCATGTTGAATATTGGAGGAAGAAGGGGACGAGAGAGAGAGAGAGAGAGAGAGAGAGAGAGAGAGAGAGAGAGAGAGGAAAACACTTTCTTGCTTATTCACGTGACCCTATTCTCATATTAAAAGAGATTAGGGTTGGCAACATAACAATTACAAAATCAGTCCACTAAATATAAGAAAATATTTAAAGAACTACTATTCAACTTTCTAATATTGCAGAAACACTCTTTAACACACGGCAACAACAACACAGGGGTGCTGATCACGTTTCTACATGTTAAACGTCATTAGCCCCTTTCCACCAAACAATCATCTTGCTTGTTTTGTAAACAGCAGGAACCCTAGGCGTGAAACCCCCATTTGGAGGAAAAGAAGAGAAATGAGATAAGGAGGGAACCCTAGGCATAAAACCCTAGATCGCATAGCCCAAGGTCCGTTGCTCTGGTTCAATATTGGAGGAAGAAAGGGACGTGAGAGAGAGAGAGAGAGAGAGAGAGAGAGAGAGAGAGAGAGAGATGAAACTTTTAGATTGCATTCACGTAACCTAATCTCATATTAAAAGAGATTAGGGTGTTGACTACATATTTACAATTTCAGTCCACTAAAATATAAGAAAACAATAAGTAGGCCCTTGTCCACTTTCTAATATTTCAGAAAGTCCTCTAGAAAACTTTACAGTCTTCTTGTAGGAAATTGGAAGTATATATGAGCAACATCCCTTTTTGTTCCATCCACAAGTCCCCAACCTAACCATCAATGAAATGCTCTATGGTTTTTCCCCATTGACCATAATTCGTAGCCATGAGTTTGGGAGAGGAATATGAAAGCTTTTTCATTCATGGGATAAGAATAACCTCAAAAGGCCAAACAAGAATTACCTCAAACGGCCAAACAATAAGTACTATTTTAATGTGTGAAACAGTCCTTGACAAAAGTAGCTGTTGAAACAGTAGAAACATAAGAAATAAAGATCAAACATGGATGTAACGTGGAAAACCCTCAACGAAAGGGAGAAAAACCACGGGTGAGGAGGTCTGGTGCCCACTAGCCGCCAGACTCTCTCTCTCTTAAAACTTCATTAACACTCGAATAGGGTTTACAATGATAATAAGTAGTCCCCAAACCAGAGCTCACTGGATCGGGTCCAGACCCAAACCCGAATACTGAAAACATTCAACACTCCCCCTCAAGTTGGGCATACATATCAAACATGCCCAGGTTGGACACATTTCTCACAAATGGAGTTACATGTAAGGCTTAGTCAGAATATCAGCAGTTTGTTATTCAGACTTCATGTAGGGTAGTATCAACTCTTTGGCATCAATTCTTTCTCTGATGAAGTGACAGTCGATCTCAATGTGCTTGGTTCGGTCATGTAACACCGGATTGTTAGCTAGATTGGTTGTAGACTTGTTATCACAATACATCTTCATAGACCCTTCAGCCTCTATCTCAATGTCAGTCAGCATGTGTAACGCTCGTTTTATTTCAGGTTGGGTTGGAGCGGGTCCAGACCCAAACCCGAAATCCATGGCGTGAAGGAGCCCGACGCGAGGGCTCTTCTCCCTCGCCTTTCCCTCGTCTTTCTCCTGGTTGCCACTCGTGCCAGCAGAGAAGAAGAAGAAGACGGAGGTGGTGCTGAGTGGCGACGCGGACGGCGGCGGCGACATTGGTAAGCCTCTGATCTCTCTCCGCCTCTTCCTCCTTCCTCGTCCTTCTTCTCCTCCTCCCTCCTACGCAGCCTCTCCCTTCTTCGTCAGCACCATCTGCCACACGTTTTCTCTCTCTCCCTCTCTTCTAGAGCTCCCTCCTCGTCTCATCCGTCTCCTCCTCACCATCTCTCCCATTGCCCCCGCTCGATTTCCCTCCCCTCTGCCTGTCTTTCCCATTTGCCCGAAACCTCTCCATGTCAGTCTCCCCTCTATCGGCAGCCCCTCAGTCAGGCACTCTCCCTTTTGCACACTCTCTCTTTCCCACCAGTTTTCCTTCACTTTGAGTGTCTCTCATCCTCAACCGAACCAGCTCTTCACTGCGGAAGGTCCTCTTTTAACCTCTTTATTGCTGTTTTTGATTATTTTTGGTGGTCGTTGGGTTTGGAATCGCAGCTTGGGGACACTTTTTCCCTTCATACCAGTGAAGTGAGGGCGTTAGTGGTGAAGGCAGCCAGCAATCTTTGGCGGTGGCACTTGATCGAACACTTGAGGTGGTTGTCAATATCATTGCAACAGTTTTGAGTCTAAAATTGGGGTGAGCAAGGCGTAATTGAGCATATTTTGTTGTGTATTTTCTGTTGGAACACGTATAATTATTATTTGAGCATGCTAGACTCTTGATTTGATGATTTGGAATGCATATTAGCGATGTTGCTTTTTGGGGAAAGTTTAGGATTATGTTGGACAAGCGATGATTCATGCCTATAGTGATCTTTTAAGCTTGAGGTGTTAATTTTCGAAGCTATTTGGAAACATGATAGAGATTTTGATGTGGGTGAGAAGTTTTAGAACAGTCTTAGTGAGCACGTGGCGCATGCTTTTGTGTACGGGTGTATCTTGGCGTTATTTGGGAAAAGAATATGTAAGTTGGATGTACTAGTGGGTTGATGCCTTGACTAAATAAAGCTAATAAGAAGTGTGTTAGTGATAGATTGATCGAAGCCTTGAGTTCTCACGTTTGGTGGCGACGTCAAGAAGTTGGAAAGTGACCTATCGGAGGGCCTTGGGGTTCGACACTACCGGTCGACACCCTTTTGAGGCGATGACATGCCTCAATGGTTTTGTTTTGTATTTGCATGCTTTGCGAAACTAAGCTAGTAGACAATTTACTACTTGTGTATGTC
The DNA here is from genome assembly GCF_008831285.2 of Nymphaea colorata. Classification (NCBI taxonomy): domain Eukaryota; kingdom Viridiplantae; phylum Streptophyta; class Magnoliopsida; order Nymphaeales; family Nymphaeaceae; genus Nymphaea; species Nymphaea colorata. The sequence continues at coordinate 7,311,126 of NC_045147.1, read as the reverse complement.
TGCAGGTACACCGGGTACGTCCCGTAGACCTTGAGCGAACAGATTAGAAGCTCGAGGCATTTTGAAGAGTGTTGTGGGCGTGAGACAGGTATTACGGCATTCCAAGCAAATCCCTACCTGGGGCAAATGTGTGAATGTGTGTTCCTAGGATTATGGGATCCTAGGATTGTGATGTGATTGATGGATTGTTTTGTGAATGAATGTATGTATGCATGCAATTGATATGATTTGTTTTGAAAACCTATTAGAAGCATGTTTTGAAAATGTTACGTATTTGTATGTGCATGGTAGAATTGATAACTGTTTAGAACAGATGAGGTGGGGTATCGAGTCGAGTATCTTCTCGACCCCAATTATGCATTAGAAAGCATCCTAGAATGATAATTGCCTATGACAGATACGTGTCAATCACAGATCGAGACTACTCTCCGTGGTTTGGCTAAGTTTTGAAAGGTGTGACTAATGTGTGTGATTGTGAATGATTTGTCATTGACAAGTTTTGTTTTGGAAAGCTATTAGAAGCTTGTTTTGAAAACTGTTACGCATTTGCATGTGCATGCTAGAATTGATAATTGCTTAGGGCAGATGAGGTGGAGTATCGAGTCGAGTGTCTCCTCGACCCCAATTGTGCATTAGAGGGCATCATAGAATGATAATTGCATAGGACAGCTACGAGCCATCACGGATCGAGACTACTCTCTGGGATTTGGCCAAGTTTTGAAAGATCTGATTGATGTGTTTGATAAGATGTGAATGTTGTGATTTGTTGCATATGTATTGCCGTGGGCAATAATGCAATTGATGGAAATTGAAGGGTAGTTGTACCCGAATTGTATGACGGCTAGCTATGACGGTTAATGTTATGTGTAGACCTCGTGTGGAGGCAATTGGAGGTGTGGGTGCACTCGTGAAGTGAACCAACCTCATGAGCTAGCCAGTCATTTTGTGAATGTGCAATTATAATAATAATAATGAAAGAATAAGATATGAGAGACCAGTGGGTTGTGGCAATGTGTTTGGGAGACGTCCCGCTTTCACCACTAGTCTCGCCTGTTCGGAGCGCAGGCGGTGCAAGGCCCCAGGGTACTGTTGTATGTTATGCTTGGAGCGTTGGCTCCCGCCTTCCCAACCTGGGTGTCCTAGAGAAGGCTGAGTATCTCTCATTGGAATTCACACATCTATGGATGAGTGCTCTACCGCTATAGCGGGTGAATGGATCCATACTGTTTGGGCCACCACGGGGGTTGTCTCTCGGCTGTAGGCCGCCCGCGATGTGCACGTGCCTGTGTTTGCACCCACAGGAACTGTCAATTCACTGAAGTTAATGAAAATGAAAGCATAGAAATGAAATGTATGTGAATGATGTGAGTATGAATGAAGTGTGAATGAGAACGATGCGTTATTTCTGAATTGCATGTGGTTATTGAATGTGTTACTGTGGCCTTTGTGTGTGGCCTTTGCATCTTGTGGTATAGGTGAGGGCTCCTTGATAAGTTATGTGACTGTGTGCCCTACCACAACATGATAGTAAATTGTTTCGTAGTTAAAGTAAATGAGAAGAATGCGAGTGTGCATGTGAATGATATGAATGAAATGATATGTTTATTCGTGCCTTGCATGTGAATTGAAAACATGTTACTGTGGCCATCGAGTGGCCTTTATATGTCGTAGTCTATGTTAGGGGCCTTCTTGGCAAATGATGTGGTTATGACCTAACACGACATGATGATAGATTGTTTTTATAATTGTGATTGTTCTCATATTTGAGCCCTACCTAAGAGGGTTTGGAATTTTCCTGGCTTGTTGCCATACTGCGAAAGCTAAACCTTCTGTTGTCTCGTTTTTCAGGTTTTGGTGGACCAGGTGCAGCAGGTTGAGCAAATGACTTCACTCACGTCCTACTGGGAAGGTTTTGGGTCATTTGTAGTGTCGGCGCACCTTATTTGGGTTTTATTGATGCTTCGTTTTTTGTTCGGCATCAATGCTGTGATTTTGGGGCATTTTTGTTATATGTACAAATGAACTGAAATTCTTATATAATGGAAAGCTTGCTCTATTGTTTTGAATTGCTTGGCTTATCTCTTTTGAAATTGTTGTGTCGTCGCAGCTCAATGTGTTATGTTTAGAAACAAAAAAAAATTTTGAAGGTCAAAAGGATTGGGGTGTGACAGAGAGTGTGTGTGTGTGTGTGTGTGTGTGTCTAAAGACAATAAATAAAGCAGATAAAAAATACCAAGACAATCTCACCAACACAGATTTCCATGGTGGCAACTAGAAGATATTGTAAGAAATTCTAATATGTATATGTGTGTATTTGTGTAGGTATGGGTATGAAAGTGACATCACAATATTTTTGCACAGCATAATCTTCTGCTGTTCATTTGTTATTAAGTTTACGTATTTCTACTGATTTCTTTTGCATGTTTTGCAAGAATGCTGAAAATGGGTAACTAGAGTCTGCTCAAGGTAAATCTTTTGCTCATATTCATCTTCCAGTAAAGCCCAATGATGCTGCCACATTTTAATTGAGATGATCTTACAATTTCCTACACTACATAACGAAACGTACTAGTTGGCATGCCACTCATCATTCCAGAAAACATCATCAACCCAGACAAAAGAAGGAAATTTGACTGCTGATTCAATGCAATGCAGGATCAATTACAATAGATCTTGAAGCCCCAATTTGCAAATTCAGGGAGTCCATAGCAAATGACCAACTCAATCAAGCTTGCTAGAAAGAAAGAATTCTCAAAGCTTTCAGTCTAAGGGATAAATTTGTGGTTACCACAGGAGCTAAGCCACGTATTTTCATGACATCAGGTTAAACCAGGAAAGGAAAAAATTTAGATGCCCCTCCCTCTGATCATGTAGACACAAACAAGGTAGAGGCACAGTTTCAATTGATCAGGAATTTTCAAAGCAGAAAGTATATTGTAGGTTGTCGCATCAACAAGGTTACCGGTGATGCAAGCTTCAAAAGACAGTTAACCATGATCGCTAAGATTTCACCAAGAGACCTACCTTCAAGAAAAGTGAGCGTGTAGAAGCAAGGCGTGGAAGCAATGGACCCATTATACGGAATGCTATCCGTAGCAAAGCAACAGAATTGACAGGTCTGAGTTGCTTAATGACTGTTTGTGTGCCTTCAAGCCACTCTTGTGGAAGGTTGCTAAAGAATGCATGCAGCAGAGCAACTGTATTACCTGAACATACATAAAATACAGGTAGGATCTTAAGAAAGACCACAAACCATTATCCATATAGAAAAAAAGGCAATCATAACTAAATGTTTCGGGATATGACAAGACAATTTTATTCTTTGTGCAACAATACAATTACATTTTCAAAATGTCACTATAATTATTTATTTTAACTCTGATTTACGGCTGCGTCATTTAGGATTTTTAGTCTAGGATCACACTTCTAGATAGCTTTTGTAGTTAGGTTTTTTAGTATCTTTATTTTTCCTTTTTCTTATATTCTTTGCATTTTTGTTTCCTTATTTTCTGTATTTTTTTTCAGCTGAAGGAGCTGTTTGAGCTGTTGGTATCTCCAATGGCTAGTTTTCTAGCTGTTAGGAATCCAACAGCTAGTTTTTTGCCTATAAATAAGAGCTCTTTGCTCTCTTGTAAACCTATGCTTCTTGGAAACTAATGCAATAAGAATCAAGATTAAAGAATCTTAATCCAACTGCACTCACAACTAAACTAAAACTAAACTTAAACTAACTAAAACTCAAGCAACTCAAGCAAATGATCAATCGAACAAGAAGAACAGAAGAAAACTAACAACACACTTCATTTCTTTCAACTTCTTGACTGTCTACAAAATGATCCAACGTCCCCTTATATAGAGAAAGGGATGGACTGCGGATCTGGATCCATTTTACAAATACTAAAAATTCTAATTGGGTCCAATTACAAAATTTGGTTATGCTTTCATCTTGCATCAGACTCCCCTAGTTGGAGAAGAGTAGCCCTCGACGAGTTTAAATCTTTCATTCTGCCAAAATGATTCTTCACCTTAGAGAGTTTAGACAAGGTTTGGATCTTCTGAACAAAAGGTCCCACCGCTCGCCTGCATAAGCTAAAGCAGTGGTCTATTGATTATCTTCTGATAATGATCCATCCAGGTGGTGGCTTTGGAGAAGAAACGCAATCTTGGATATGATCTATGGGCATCCCCAAATCAGATCCAATATCAAATGATGGAAACAGCTTGTTTGGACCCAGATTTGGACCCTCATACCCGTGAATCGGGCGAAACGGAACCGAATCGGGCTCAAAACCCGGTTCGGCTTGAACCGGTCCCAAAAGGGACTGGTCCAAACCCACGAGCGGTAGCTTGGGGCGCCGCTCAAGGTTCCCCCTTTCCGCCTCAAATAGAGGCGGAAGGGGCAAACTAGAGGGCGGAAGTGCGGCACCCTCCGCCGCCGCCCCGTCTTGTCTGAGTGGGAGAACTGGCGGAAGGCGGCTACCTGTCGCCTCCAGTTCGCCGGTGGGCGGCAAATCCATGGGCGCTCCCCTGCAACGTGTTCAGGCCTTGCCCACAAGCGACAGGTGGAGAAGGGGCCATTCCTTTGCTGCAGGCGACAATTCTGACGTCTTTCCCAGCTGGAATCGTGCACGCCGGTGAACGCTTCTCCTCCAGACGCTGGGGCTCCTTGTCGGCAGCTCGAGAAGAGCTGCAATCACCTGCTCTCGTTCAAGAACTGAAGAATGGGGCACTCGTGGGTGGCAAAGTTCCCTTGTTGCTAGTGGCTGGCCTACCGCCTCCACCAGCGGGAGGCGGGGCATCAGATTCTCTAGCTCCCTCAACGGTGACGGCATCCACCACTCCCTGCCCACCAATGGACGGTAGACCCATTGGTGGGGAAGCCTCAATCGGGGAAATCCCTTGCCTTTCTGCACAAGAGGCGGACGAAACAGAAGTTGTTCCCCTGCTGCCGAATGAGCTCCTGGATCCTTTACCTGACGGCGATGCAGCGGCCAGCCTCAATCACTCCTCCGGACGCTCATCCTCAACCATGGCTGGGTTCACCGCTGTCCGATAGTGAAGTGGCGGAGTTGTCTGCTCATGGGTTGAAGAAGACAACTGTTGACCCAACGCGAGAGGATGTCCATTAAGATCTTGTGTGTTCTGCAAAATAGAACAGAGCATTCCTCTGATCTCGGCTATCTTCCTGGTTACAACAGCAAGATCCTGTCTAATGAAAGATAAATCAGATTCCTGCCTTGCTACGGTCAGCATCAAGGTTTTCTGAACTTGGTCTTTCATGTTCGTAAAAGCCTTGCTCTGATACCAATTAATGCAATAAGAATCAAGATTAAAGAATCTTAATCCAACTGCACTCACAACTAAACTAAAACTAAACTTAAACTAACTAAAACTCAAGCAACTCAAGCAAATGATCAATTGAACAAGGAGAACAGAAGAAAACTAACAACACACTTCATTTCTTTCAACTTCTTGATTGTCTACAAAATGATCCAACGTCCCCTTATATAGAGAAAGGGATGGACTGCAGATCTGGATCCATTTTACAAATACTAAAAATTCTAATTGGGTCCAATTACAAAATTTGGTTATGCTTTCATCTTGCATGAGAAACTTTCCCAATTATTTATAATACAGTTTTTGTGCTTTGGAGCATGGTTTTATTTCCTTTGTGAGAGTTGCTGGGCTATTGTTGTGAGGAATATAGATCTCGCACCTTTACTCTTGGTGTATGACTGCCACTTTTCTTGTCTGAGAATAAGGTAGATTAGATTGGCAAAATTAGTTAGAGGTTGCAGTGCTAGGCGTCAAACTATGTCACATGGGTACATGTACGAGTACGGGTGCGGGTATGGGTATGGACCGTTTTCAAAAAACTTGGGTGCGAGGGTACGGCCGTACACACACACACACATATATATGTCAAAAAATTACAAACAGAACAACATATTCACAGACATATATATATACCAAAAAATTACAAACAAAATAACATATTCATAAATCATGATCCAAAATTTATAGATACTATCATACTACTAAACAAAGTATGGAAGTTGTTAGAATACAGTGTTATAGGGAACCGGGTCCGGATATGGACCCAGTACCCATGGGCACGGGAACCGAGGACGGGCTCGATTCCCTAGGCCTCCCTCTTTTAATTCTAATCACTTATTGTAATTGTTGATTAAGTAAATGAAGTTTTCTCTCTCCTAGGGTTGCGGTTTTGCCCTTAGGTTAGAGCTTCCCCGTGGTTTTTCACCTCTTTCTGAGGTTTTCCACGTAAATCTTGTGTGGCTTTTCTTTCTCTTCTTTCGCTGCGTGTTTCTACATGGTATTAGAGCCAAAATCGTGTTGTTTGGCTTCTTTGTTCGTTTGTGATTTAGGGTTTTCTTGGAACCCTAAGTCTGAACCCTAAATCCTCGCAGACGCCGCCTGCCGTCTCAGCCCGCCGCCGACGCTGCCCGCCGTCGCAGCACGACGCCGCCCGCCGACGTCGCCTGGCGTGCGCCCCCGTCGTCGCCAGGACAGCCGCCGCCTGGACCCCTGTCGCCTAGACCTCCGTCGCCAGGACCGCCGTCGCATAGACTGCCATCGTCGCCTGGCCTTTTTCCCGCTGACGCAGCTCTCTGTTCTACCGCTGCCCGTCCTCGTCTTGTGCTTTTCTGGTATTCTCTGACTGTTGGATTTCTTTTGTGGACGTTATGGCTGAAGAGATGACCTCCAAGGCCGATGTTACCTTTGACACAGACAGCAATACCAAGAGCGAAAATGTGCCTGTTCAAGTCACCTCTATTCGGCTGAACAAAGACAATTATCTCTCTTGGTCTGCTGTGCTTGAAATTGGGATCACTAGTCGCGGTCGTCTGCCCTATATCACTAGGGAGAAACCTGCACCTAGTAAAACTGATCCTGGATGGGCGACTTGGGCGTTGGAAGATAGTCAAGTTAAGGTTTGGATTATTAGTTCTGTTTCTGCTGATATTCAGCCCCTTATTTTGCGAAAGTTGACCTCATATGACATGTGGACTGTGCTTGCGAGGATGTATGGCCGTAAAAAGAGAGTCCTGGGTACATACCGGATTAAACACAGCATCTATTCTCTTAAACAGGGTGACTTGTCTGTGGCATCCTTCTATGCAGCCCTGAAGACTAAATGGGAGGAATCAGGAACTGGATTATCATGTGAATGATGACTGGAATTGTGGTTCTGATCATGAGCTGTACTGGCAGAAAGAATGGATGGACCGCACTTTTATTTTTCTGGGAGGTTTGCGTGATGAATTTAAATCCATTAGGAGTCAAATTCTCAATTGTGATGAGACCCCTGGAATTGAGGAGGTGTAAGCCCGGGTGGAATCTAAGGAACAACGTCGTCAAGTGATGCATATTGACTCTAATCATGGTAGTTCACCCTCTGCTTTTGTTAGCCGTGCCAGGGACTGGGCAGCGTACTATTGGGCGATGCAGTCATTGTAACAAGTTGGGACACTCTTTGATTTTTGTTGGGATCTTCATCCTGAGAAGAGGTTCACCTGTGTCGTCCTCCCTCTGGTAGGCGGGGTCCTCCTGTGCCTGATACTAGCTCTCCTAGTGTTGAAAAACCGAAGCTTTCCTCTGACCAAATCAAGGAATTACAAGCTTACATCAGCCGGTTATCTACTACTAAGGAGGAAGCCTCCACGTCTGAGGGAGTTCAGTTAGCCCAAGCTCTTGTTGCCACAAGTGATCAAGGTAATTCCTTACTTGGTGATTGGGTAGTGGACAGTGGAGCTACTCATCATATGACAGGGAACCCTAAGATGTTTGAAGAGTACAAATTGTCTTCAGGGCAGCAACGAGTATCTATGGCTGATGGGTCCTCGATCTCTGTGGCTGGAAAAGGGAGTTTGTCCTTATTAAATAAATATCTTCTGCATAATGCTCTTCATCTTCCCAATATTCCTGTGAATTTGTTATCTGTCAGTAGTATCACCAAAGAGCTCAATTGTAATCTAATTTTCTCTACTGATCATTGTACCCTGCAGGACTTGGTGACGGGGAAGAAGATTGGGATTGGTTCGGTTATTGATGGCCTCTACAGACTGCCCGTACAGGTTGCCTCTGCTCTCATTTCAGCCACTAGCAGACAGTTGACGGGCATGGAGGACAGGTCTAGCATTATGAGATGGCACGAGTGCCTTGGACATCTCCCATTCCAGTTGATTAAGAAGTTGTTTCCTAGGTTGTTTACTTCTGTTTCCATGGACTCCTTCACATGTGAAGTGTGTCAGCTTGCTAAGCATGTTAGGGCTTCGTACCCTATTTCTATCAATAAAACCACTCGTCCTTTTGCCTTGGTTCACTCTGATGTTTGGAGTCCTTCGGGAGTGTACCCACTTGTCGTGGTTTCCATTACTTTATGACTCTGATTGATGACTACTCCCGTTGTACGTTCGTGTACTTGTTGAAAGAACGTAGTGAGGTTCCTGTCGTTGTCAAAAATTTTGTTTCCTTTGTCGAGAATCAATTTCAGACCTCTGTTCAGACTTTCCGTACTGATAATGCCAGGGAGTATGTCTCCCAATCCCTGGATGACTTCCTGCGGGGCAAGGGTATTGTTCATGAGACGTCCTGTAGTTATACTCCTCCTCAAAATGGCATGGCCGAACGTAAAAATCGCCATTTATTAGATGTCACCCGAGCTATTATGTTCCACAGGCACGTTCCTAAGCGCTACTGGGGCGATGCACTCCTCACTAGTGCCCACCTCATCAACCGTATGCCCACTCGTGTGTTGAATGGCCGTACTCCTTACTCTGTGCTCAGTCCCACCCATAACCCTTGGCCTCTTACTCCTCGGGTGTTCGGGTGTGTTGCTTTGTTCATAACCATAGTCCCACTGTAACGCTCGGCCTTTTTGCAGGACGGGTCGGGTCAGGGTCCAGACCCGGACCCGAGCTCCATGCGCGTTAGGAGCCCCGACGCCGCAGCCCGTCTCCCCTTCCTTGTCTCCTTCTTCTCCCTCGTTTCCCCTCTTCGTCTCTCCCTCACCCACGACCGAAACTCAGCGAAGCGGAAGAAGGCGACGGTGACGACAGCGGTGACGGCGACGGCGACAGCTCGCGGGTAAGCTCCCTCTCTCGCCCTCTCTGCCTGTTTTTCCCCTCCTTTCCTGCGCATCCCTCCCTCTCTACAACGCTCTCTCTCCTCCCACACGCTGTCCCTCTCTTCCTTGCCCGAGCTCTCTTCCCTTCTTCTCTCGCCTCCTCCTTTCTCCCTCGCCTGCTCCTCCTTCCTCTTCTTTCTTCTCCTCCTCCTTCCCACGCAGACCCTTCCCTCACCGTCCGACCCCTACCCCTTTGTCTGTCTCTCATCTCTGTCGACGTTTTCTCCTTGCTCATTCTCGTGCCCTTTCTCAGTTCTCAGCCTCCCCCAATCGAACCAATATTTTAGCCGAACTCCTCTTGAGCACGTTCTTGCTTGTTCTCTTTAGTAGTGGCTGCTGGATTGGAATTGCAGTTTGAGGGTGCATCATTCTCTTTGTATCAGTGAATAGAAGGCGTTGGTGGTGGCGGCTTGGCACGATTTCTGCCATTTGGGGATCGACTGTATGCTTGAGGTGGCTGCCGGGAGGATTACAACAGTTTAGACTTTCAAATTGGGGTGAGAAATGCGAAATTGGACCTATTTTATGATATATTTTTCTTTGGAACGCGTATAATTATTGTTTGAGCATGCTAGAAGGTAGAATTGATAGTTAGGGAAGCATGCAAGCGATTTTACTTTTGGGGAAAATGTGGGGTTATGATGGAGAAGTGATGATTCATGTGTTTGTTGATCTTTTAAGCATGATGAGTTGATTTTCGAAGTAATAGGGAAGCATGGTAGCGTTTGTATGGCTGTGGGGAAGATTTAGGACGGTTTTGGTGAGCGTGTAGCACACGTTCTGGTGAACGGGTGCGTCTTGGAGTTAAACAGGGAAAGCGTACATAAGTTGGTTGTGCCTTTGGGGTTGACGCCTTGATTAAGAAAAAGAAAGTTTGGAGAAAGGCGTTTGTGATAGATGGATTGATGGCTTTGAGTTTTGACTTTTGTTGGCACAGCTAGAAGTTGGGAAGTGGCCTATTAGAGGGCTTGTAGGTCGACACTACCCGTCGACACCCTCTTGAGGCGATGACACGTGCCTCAAGGATTTTGTTTTGTATTTGTTTGAATTGTTTAGGTATCTAGTAGGAATCTTATCATTTGTTTATGTTTGCAGGTACCCCGGGCACGTCCCGTCGACCTTGAGTTCGAAGCTCGAGGAGTTTTGTGAGCGCGCCACAGATATGGCGACATTCCAGGCAAATCCCTGCCTGGGGCAAATGTGTGATTGTGTGCTCCTAGGATCAAAGGATCCTAGGATTGTGATGTTAATTGATTGACTGCTTTGTGAATGAGTATATGTATGTTGCCTATATGATATGAATGGGTTAGAAAGATTATTAGCCATTTGTTTTGAAAATGTTACGCATTGGCATGTGCATGCTAGAATTGATATCTGTTTAGGACAGATGAAGCGGGTTATCGAGTCGAGTATCTCCTCGACCCCAATTGTGCATTAGAAAGCATTATAGAATGATAACTGCATAGGACAGCTACGAGCCAACCGCAGATCAAGACTACTCTCTGTGGATTGACTAAGTTTTTCAAAGAGGTGATTGACGTGATTGATGTGAGGATTGATGTGATGATTGATATGAATGTGTACGTTGTTGCATATGCATTGCCATGGGCAACAATGCAAATGGATGAAATAGAGGGTAGTTGTACCCGTACTGTATGACGGCTAGCAATGACTGTTACTGTATGTATAGACCTCGTGTGGAGGCATTGGAAGGTGTAAGTGCACTCGTAGGGTGTATTAACCTCATGTGCTAGCCAGTCATCTTGTGAATGAGTAATGATAATTGTTAACATATCATGTGTAGGGAACCGGGTCTGGATCCAGACCCTGTCCCATGGGCACGGGTACCGAGAGTGGCTCGATACCCTAGGCGTTTTTTCCCTCTTATTTAATCCCACTTATGGTGTAATTGTTGATTAAGTGGAATAACATTTTCTCTCTCCTAGGGTTGCGGTTGTGCACCTAGGTTAGAGCTTCTCCGTGGTTTTTCACCTCTCTTTGAGGTTTTCCACGTATATTGTGTGTTCCTTCTCTTCCTCTCCATCTTGGTGTGTGTTTCTACATGGTATCAGAGCCAACGCGTGAGAGATCGTTGGTGTGATAGTCGTGTTTCCGCCATTTTTTTGCCGCTGCTGTTTCCGCCGTTTTTTTTTCTCTGCCTCTGCTGCGCCGCCGCCGTCCAGCGCTGCCAGCTGCGCCGCCGCCATCGTCCTGCGCGGTTGTTCTCTGCTGCGTTGCCGCTGTCCAGCGCCGCCGTTGCCCACCGCCGTCGCTCTATCCCGCACCGCCGCCGTCCAGCGCCACTGCCTCTTGTTTGTCGTCTCTGGTGCTGGGTATTCTTTCTCCTTGGTGATTGTGATGGCCGAAGAGATGTCCCTCAAGATCGATGATGCCCTAGACTCGAGCAGCAATACCAATAGCGAGATCTTGCCTGTTCAAGTCACCTCCATCCGGCTGAACAAGGATAACTATCTCTCTTGGTCGGCTGCCCTAGAAATTGGGATAACCAGTCGTGGTCGCCTGCCCTACATTACTGGGGAGAAGCCTGCACCTTCAAAAACTGATCCGCGATGGGCTACTTGGACGTTGGAAGATAGTCAGGTTAAAGTATGGATTATTAGTTCTGTTTCTGCCGATATTCAGCCTTTGATCTTGCGTAAATCGACTGCCTACGACATGTGGACTGTGCTTGCACGGATGTATGGCCGTAAGAAGAGAGTATTGCGTACGTACCAAATCAAACGTAGCATATACTCTCTTAAACAGGGTGTCTGTAGCCGCTTTCTTTGCAGCCCTAAAGACTAAGTGGGAGGAACTTGACTACCATGTGAATGATGACTGGCACTGTGGGTCTGATCATGCCTTGTACTGGGACAAAGAATGGATGGATCGGACGTTTCTTTTCCTCGGAGGCTTACGCGATGAATTTGAATCCATTAGGAGCCAAATTCTCAATTGTGACGAGGTCCCCGGAATTGAAGAGGTGTATGCCCGTGTGGAATCTGAGGAACAACGTCCACAGGTGATGCATATTGACACCAGTCAGGGGAGTTCTCCTTCAGCCTTTGTTAGTCGTGCTTCTGGGATTGGACAGCGTCCTGTTCGGCGGTGTAGCCATTGCAACAAATCAGGACATTCTGTTGATTTTTGTTGGGATCTTCATCCTGAGAGGCGGCTTGTCCGGAGTCGTCCTCCTTCTAGCCGCCGGAGTCCTTCTGTGCCTGAGCCTAGTCAGAGTAGTCCTTCAAATGTTGCCAAATCTAAGCTTTCCTCCGATCAAATCAAAGAACTGCAAGCGTATATCAGCTGGCTGTCTACTACTCAGGAGGATACTTCCACGTCTGAGGGGGCTAAGTTAGCCCAAGCTCTCGTGGCCACTAGTGACCAAGGTAATTCCTCACATGGTGATTGGATTGTTGACAGTAGTGCTACGCATCATATGACAGGGGACCCTAAGATGTTCCAAGAATACAAATTGTCTTCGGGGCAGCAACGTGTATCTATGGCTGATGGTTCTTCTATCTCTGTGGCTGGAAAAGGGAGTTTGTCCTTGTTAAATAAATACTGTCTTCATAATGCTCTTCATGTTCCCAATATTCCTGTGAATTTGTTATCTGTCAGCAGTATTACTAAAGAGCTCAACTGTAATCTGATCTTTTCTGCTGATCGGTGTTTTCTGCAGGACTTGGTGACGGGGCAGAAGATTGGGATTGGTTCGGCTATTGATGGACTCTACAGACTGCCTGTGCAGGTTGCGTCCGCTCTTATTTCAGCCACTAGTGGACAGTTGTCAGGCATGGAAGACAGATCTACTATTATGCGATGGCACGAGCGGCTTGGTCATCTTCCGTTTCCATTGATTAAGAAGTTGTTTCCTAGTTTGTTTCATTCTGTTTCCATGGACTCCTTCACCTGTGAAGTGTGTCAGTTGGCTAAACATGTTAGGGCCTCGTACCCTATTTCATTCAATAAGACCACTCGTCCATTTGCTTTGGTTCATTCTGATGTTTGGGGTCCTTCGGGAGTACCCACTTGTCGTGGTTTTCATTACTTTATGACCCTTATTGATGATTACTCCTGTTGTACGTTCGTGTATCTGTTGAAAGAACATAGTGAAGTTCCCATTATTGTCAAAAATTTTGTGGCCTTTGTTGAGACTCAGTTTCAGACGTCTGTCCAAGCTTTTCGCACCGATAATGCTAGAGAGTATGTCTCTCAATCCCTAGATGATTTCTTGAAGAGCAAGGGTATTGTCCATGAAACGTCATGTAGTTACACACCTCCCCAAAATGGCGTGGCTGAACGGAAGAATCGCCATTTGCTTGATGTTACCCAGGCTCTTCTGTTCCATCGACAGGTTCCCAAGCGCTACTGGGGTGATGCGCTTCTCACTAGTGCCCACCTTATCAACCGTATGCCTACTCGTGTGTTGCAGGGCCATTCCCCGTACTCTATGCTTTGGCCTACTCAGAATCCCTGGCCTCTTACTCCTCGGGTGTTCGGGTGTGTCTGTTTTGTTCATGACCATAGTCCCACCCTCAAGAAACTTGATCCTCGGTCTGTCAAGGCTGTCTTCCTGGGGTATTCCTCCACTCAGAAGGGATACAAATGTGTTGATCCTACCACCTCTAAAGTCTATGTTTCCCGGGACGTCACCTTCCATGAACACGAGGCATACTTTCATGAGAATCCTCTTCAGGGGGAGTATCTAGGACACAGTAGTGAAGAGTATTCCTCAAATCAGTTGATTCAGTTTACGGATTTCTTGGATTACAAGGTCAGTGACAGTGTGGCAGACACAGTCAGAGATGATAGAGACCGTCACATGGACGAGGGTCTTGTTGATAATCAGCCTACAGCCCGTGATCATTTGTTTGGCCAGGTGTACAGAAGGAAGAAGACAGATGTGATTGAAAATGTTGATGTAACCAATCCCAATCCTGTGAGCTCCCCGGATGACCCAAGTCAAATCAATGAAGAGCTCCCTATAGCCCTGCGCAAGGGCACCAGGTCTTGCACTTCTCATCCTATTCAGAGATTTGTCTCTTATGCGAAATTGAGTAAGAATTACAAATGCTTTATAACATCATTGTCTAAGTCTGTTATTCCCAGGTGTGTGGAAGATGCTAGAGAGGATCCTAAATGGCTACAGGCCATGACAGAGGAGATGAATGCCTTGGCAAAGAATGACACTTGAGAAGTTGTGGATATTCCCAAAGGAACTCATTTAGTTGGTTCAAAGTGGGTGTTCAATGTGAAGTACAAACCAGATGGTACTGTGGAAAGGTATAAGGCTCGGCTTGTTGCAAAGGGGTTCAGCCAGAAATATGGTATTGATTATCTTGAAACCTTTTCCCCTGTTGCCAAACTGAAAACTGTGAGGGTCATATTAGCACTTGCCGTGAAAAAGGGGTGGAGCATGGATCAACTTGATGTTAAGAACGCATTCTTGAATGGCAATCTAGAAGAAGAGGTCTATATGAGTATGCCTCCTGGATATGTTCAAAGCGGAAAATGCTGTCATCTTAAGAAAGCCTTGTATGGATTAAAGCAGTCTCCTAGAGCATGGTTTGAAAGACTGAAGATAGTGATGAAGACAAATGGATACAAACAGGGAAATGGTGATCACACCCTATTCATTAAGCAGAGAGATGGCCTGGTGAGTCTTCTTCTTGTGTATGTTGATGATATGATAGTCACAGGTGACGATGAAGAAGAGAAAAAGAAGATGAAGGAGAGGTTAGCTGCTGAATTTGATCTTAAAGATTTGAGTAAACTGAGGTACTTTCTGGGGATAGAGATTGCTCGGTCAGAGACAGGGCTGGTTATGAGCCAAAGGAAATACACTCTGGATCTTCTAAAGGAGACAGGCAAACTTGGATGCAGACCCTTTCAAACTCCAATGGAGTCTGGTACAAAGATAAGCATCAAAACTGGCAACATCCTAGATGAGGAAGGAAAAGGGCGGTATCAGAGGCTGGTTGGTAAGCTCATCTATCTTACTCTTACTCGCCCTGATATTACTTATGCTGTGAATGTGTTGAGTCAGTTTATGCATGCTCCTACTGATGGTCACTGGAAGAGTGCAGAAAGAGTGTTGGGGTACCTAAAGAATGACCCAGGAAAAGGATTACTCTATACTCAGCAAGACCAACTTAATATTGAAGGATACTCTGACGCAGATTGGGCCGGATGTACTGATACTAGGAGGTCTACCACAGGGTACTGCATCTTTCTGGGAGGTAACCTGGTTGTATGGAGAAGTAAGAGGCAGGAAGTTTGCTCTAGATCCAGTGCTGAGGCTGAATACAGGGCTGTGGCTATGGGAGTTACAGAAATGTTATGGTTAAAGATTCTCCTAGCAGATATTTGTGTTGAAACATAAGAGAAGATGAGGATGTACTGCGACAACAAGTCTGCAATTAATCTTGCGAATAATCCCGTTTTGCATGACAGAACTAAACATGTAGAGATTGATCGCCACTTCATACGGGAACGCATAGATTCAAAGGAGTTGATCCTACCTTATATGAAGTCTGAAGATCAAATTGCAGATGTTCTAACCAAAGCCCTATGTACATCTCAATTCGAGAAAAATGTAAGCAAGCTAGGCATGTTTGACATGTATGCCAAGCTTGAGGGGGAGTGTTAACATATCATGTGTAGGGAACCGGGTCTGGATCCAGACCCGGTCCCATGGGCACGGGTACCGAGAGTGGCTCGGTACCCTAGGCGTTTTTTTCCTCTTATTTAATCCCACTTATGGTGTAATTGTTGATTAAGTGGAATAACATTTTCTCTCTCCTAGGGTTGCGGTTGTGCACCTAGGTTAGAGCTTCTCCGTGGTTTTTCACCTCTCTTAGAGGTTTTCCACGTATATTGTGTGTTCCTTCTCTTCCTCTCCATCTTGGTGTGTGTTTCTACAATAATGATAAAGAAAAAACGAAAGGATAAGAGATGAGAGGCCAGTGGGATGTGGCTGTGTGTTTGGGAGACGTCCTGTTCTCGCCACTGGTCTCGCCTGTCAGAGCGCAGGCGGTGCAAGGCCCCAGGGTTCTGTTGTGTGTTGTACTTGGAGCATTGGGCTCCCGCCTTCCCATCCTGGGTGTCCTAGGGAAGGCTGAGTATCTCAGCTTGGACTTCACACATCCAGGGATGAGTGCTCTAATGGATCCATACTGTTATGGGCCACCACGGGGGTTGTCTCTCGGCTGTAGGCCGCCCGCGGTGTGCACGTGCTTGTGTTGCACCCACAGGAACTGTTAATGCACTAAAGTTAATGAAAATGTAATGTGTATGATAGAATGCATGTGACTGACGTGTATGTGAATGATATGAATGCACGTGTTATGTTTAAGCATGCTTCGCATGTGACTGACGTTGTGTTAGTGTGGCCATCAAGTGGCTTTTACGTGTCGTACTCTGACACGACATGACGATAGATGGGTTGATATTTGTTCTTTTATTTGAGCCTTACTTGAGAGGGTTCGGCATTTTCCTGGCTTGTTGCCATACTGCGAAGGCTGAGCCTTCAGTTGTTTTCTGTTTCAGGTTTTGGCGGACCCGGGGCAACAGGTTGAGCAGATGGCTTCACTCACGTCCTACTGGGGAGGTTTTGGGATTGTCGATTGTAGTGTCAGCGCGTCATGTTTTGGTTTTATTGCTGTCTTTTTTTTGTTCGGCATCAATGTTATGATTTTGGGGCATTTTGGTCATGTACATAGATGTGAATTTGTATGAAACAAAATGGTTATATAAATGAAAGTTCGCCCCATTGTTTTGAATTGCTTGGCTCATCGTCTTTTTGAATTGTTGGGTAGTCACACCTCGATGCTTTATGTTAAGAAAAAAAAAAAGGTTTGAGGGTTAAAAGGTCGGGGTGTGACACCCACCATCAAGAAACTTAACTCTCGGTCTGTCAAAGCTGTCTTCTTGGGGTATTCCTCCACTCAGAAGGGATATAAATGTATTGACCCTACTACCTCCAAAATCTATGTCTCTCGGGATGTTACCTTTCATGAACATGAGGCGTATTTTCCTGTGAATCCTCTTCAGGGGGAGTGTATAGGGGACAGTGTGGAAGAGTATTCTCCAAATCAGCTTATTCAGTTTACGGACTTGTTGGACTACAAACTTAGTCACAGTGTGGAAGATACAGTCCGAGATGATAAAGACAGTCATATGGAAGGGGGCCCTGTGGTTGATCAGCCCACATCCCATGATCATTTGTTTGGGCAGGTTTACACTAGAAAGGAGAAAGATGTGGTTGAGACTGTTGATGTAACCAATTCCAATCCTGTGAGTTCCCCTAATGAACCAAGTCCAATGAATGAAGAGCTTCCCATAGCCCTACGCAAGGGGACCAGGTCATGTACTTCTCACCCTATTCAAAGATTTGTCTCATATTCAAAACTCAGTAAAGAATACAAATGCTTTATTACCACTCTGTCTATGTCTGTGATTTCCAGGTGTGTGGAAGGTGCTAGAGAGGATCCTAAATGGCTACAGGCTATGACAGAGGAGATGGATGCCTTGGCAAAGAACAACACGTGGGAAGTGGTCGATATTCCCAAGGGGACTCACTTAGTTGGTTCCAAGTAGGTGTTTAGTGTGAAGTATAAACCTGATGGCACTGTGGAACGATATAAAGCTCGCCTGGTTGCTAAGGGGTTCAGCCAAAAATACAGAATTGACTATCTTGAAACCTTTGCTCCTGTTGCAAAACTGAAGACTGTGAGGGTCATTTTGGCACTTGCAGTGCCAAAGAAGTGGGGCATGGACCAGCTTGATGTCAAGAATACCTTCTTGAACGGCCATCTAGAGGAGGAGGTCTATATGAGCATGTCTCCTGGATATGCTCAAAGTGGAAAATGCTGTCATCTTAAGAAGGCCCTGTACGGCCTGAAGCAGTCCCCCAGAGCATGGTTTGAAAGACTGAGGGTGGTGTTAAAATATAAATCCTTCACCAGCACGTTGAAGAGGAGTCTCTTAGGATTCCACCTCCTTGTAGAATGTGTTAAGATATTTAATGTCCTTGTAACATGTGAAGAGTCTCCTAGGATTCTATGTTGTAGTTAATATCCTTGTTATATGTGAAGTCTCCTAGGATTCTATGTTGTAGTTAATATCCTTGTAATATGTGAACTCTCTTAGGTTTCTATGATGTAATTAATGTCCTTGGAGCTTGTGAAATCTCCTAGGATTCTACGATTGGAGACTCTTAGAATTCTGGAAATGGGATTATAAATAGAGGCCGTGCAAACCATTTTGGCTACGACTTCTTCTCCTCAGTTTCTTCTTGTTTTCATTCTGTCTCTCTCTCTCTCTCTCTCTTCCTGCGTCAGTACTGTTTTCTGGTAACAGATATTGGTGCTAGATTTCTATCATGGTATCAGAGCGCCAGGTTACGTTATCTCTACCAAACGAAATGCCCAAACAGGACTGATCTGGTTAGAACTCTTTTCTCATCTTGTCTCTATCCTGAATTTACTTTTCTCTTGCGCAATTCTTGTTCCTTTTTCTTCTTGCTTACCTAAGGACACAACTTGTTATATCGTGTCTTCTTTCCCTCTCATCTTCTACCTATATACCATTACTTTCTGCTGTCATGGAAAACTTTTCGCATTCTGGCATGTCCTCAAGTTTTCTTCCTCTCCTTATTACCGAAAAACTCAACCATGAGAATTATCTGATCTGGAAAAGGCAAATCTTGCCTTTCATAAGAAGTCAAGGCCTCTTTGGACATATCGATGGTTCAACAAAGGCTCCACCAATATCCGTTTTACAGGAAATAAAAAATGAGGCAGGAGAAGTTATTGCTGTTCATGAAGACAGCAATCCTGAACATGCTATGTGGATGAGACGTGACCAAAGTCTGGTTGCGTATATTTTTTCCACTTTATCTCAACAAGTGTTACTTTCAGTTTTTGATGATTGTACTACAGAAGAATTATGAGAAACCCTTGCTGATACCTTTTCCCAAATATCAGAAGCTCGAATTATGTACTTAAAAAAAGAATTTCAGAATTTGAGCAAAGGTTCAACGTCTATCATGGGTTATTTGGGGCGTATTAAGGCCGTCGCAGACCAACTTGCTGCCTCAGGGAATAACATTTCTGATAAGGAAAAGGTGCAGCAAACCTTGAATGGACTTGGGCATGATTATCATGCTTTTATTATAGCTCTTGAGGTCCTTCCTGTTCTGCCTTCCTTCAACGAACTACAAGGTAAACTTCTCTAACACGAAATGAATATGAAAAGAGTCATTGAAAGGACTGATCAAGGGAACTCCCAAAATGTGTTGGCTATGAATGTAAAGTTTGGTAAGAGCCATGAGAACTCTAACCATGGTGGTCTTGGCATTCTACCAACACCACATAACCAAGGTATGTCTCCTTTGGATACTTCAAGAAAAATACCAATTTGTTTTCAGTGCAACAAGAAAGGGCACATGAAGGCACAGTGTTGGTTTAATCCTCAAAATAAAAACAAAGGGGTAAGACATGATTATAAACAAGGAAGACAAAGTTCTAAATCCACCGCTGAAGATATGCAACAACTATTGATGACCGCATTTTCAAAGATGACTATAAAGCAAAATGAGCAGGGAGAATGGTTCTTGGATTCAGGTGCAGCTACCCATGTGACAGGAAATGCAGGTAAATTGACTAACTTATCCCCTCATTACGGTAGAAGTTGCAATATAACAGGTGATGGAAAATCTCATCCCATTACACATATTGGAAATGCACATATTTCATTGTCATCCTCGTCTCTATCACTGTCTAATGTTGTTCTTGCTCCCAATATAAAAAAGAACATCATATCCATTTCTAAACTCATTGATGATACAAGCTCTTCTGTTAAATTCACACCTTCTTCTGTCTATGTCAAGGACCTCCAAACGAAGAAAATGTTCGCTAGAGGGGAGCGTCAAGGGAATATGTACGTCCTCAAGGAATGTCTACCCAAGGATTCATCCACTTTTGATATAGGATTGAAGACATTTTCTCTTTCTCATAATGCATCATCAGTGCCAAGTTCTTGCCATTTTCAATCAAAAGTAAGAGGCCCTAACCAATTTTTGGAGTCTGATTTGTGGCATAGTCGGCTAGGACACTGTGGTCGACATTTCATTGAAAAACTTGTCACAGATAGTCTCATTCAAAGTTCAAGCTTACCTCTTACTTCAAGTGTCAAAAAATGTTCAAGTTGTGGACTTTGAAGAGTCATGTTTTACCTTTCCATAATATAAATCAAAGGGCTTCCAAACCTTTTGAAACTATTTTTTCTGATGTATGGGGGCCAGCCCCTATTGATTCCATGTCTGGGTCAAGATATTATGTCTTATTCATTGACTCTTACTCACGTTTCACCTGGATTTACTTCATGAAACACAAATCAGAAGTACCCCACATATTTCGAAACTTCTATGCCATGATTCAAACTAAATTTTCATCCAATGTGGTGCATTTTCAATGTGATGGAGGGAGAGAATATTCCTCGCTTGATTTTATTGAATTTCTACGTGAAAAAGGGATAACTAGACAAATTTCCTGCCCTTACACACCACAACAAAATGGTGTAGTTGGGCGGAAACATCGACATATAGTTGAAAGCGCCATGGGCATGATGCATGATATTAATGTGCCCATTTCCTTGTGGACTGAAGCCTTCCATACTGCTGTATACATAATAAATTGTTTGCCTATGACACTCTTGATGTCTAAATCGCCATATTTTACACTCTTAGGCAAACAACCTGATTACAAGAACTTGAAGGTTTTTTGTTGTGTATGCTATGTTCACGTTGATGCTGCCTTGAGGAAATGGTTTCAAGACAAAGCTACCCAATGTAGATTCGTTGGATATGCTGATGAATATAAAGGTTTTCGATGCTATGATCCAACAACTAAACGTATCAAAACTTCAAGAAATGTCATTTTTGATGAACATAGTTTTGATAATACAAATGAAATGCCTATGACCATTGAATCTTATGATCCCTGGACCAGTTCACAGTTATTCAATGCAGATCTGGTTATAGAAAATGATGTGCCTCAAAATGAAGATCCAGAGAGAGCAATACAACCGTCGGATATGGCTCAAAGTGAAAATCAAGAAGATCCAACACAGTCATCAAGTCATCACGAAAGCAATAATGAAGAACAGAGCAACGATGCACATCGGTATTCGGGTCTTATCTACAGTCGACGACTAAGGGACAGAGATGCTCATAGTGAAGAAGACAACATGCCCCACCTTAGAAGATCCCAACGCATTCGTCATCCCATTCACAGGTGGGTTAGCTATGATTCTTTATCACTTGACTTTCAATTATTCATGGCAAAAGTTGGCAAGGAGGAAGAACCTACTTCATTTGATCAAACATCAAAATCACATCATTGGAGAAAGGCAATGAAAGAAGAAATGGATGCCTTGCATGAATGTGGAACATGGGAGATCGTTCCGAGGCCACACGAAAAGAACGTAGTGGGCTCCAAATGGGTATACAAAATTAAATACAAACCTGACGGCAACATAGAAAGACACAAAGCAAAGTTAGTAGCAAAAGGGTTTACACAACAATATGGAGAAGATTATGATGAGACATTCAGCCCTGTGATCAAAATAGGAACAATTCGGGTGATTATATCATTGGCAGTTGAATATGGATGGAGACTACATCAAATGGACGTGAAGAATGCTTTTCTTCATGGTGATTTAAGGGAGGAAGTATATATGGAACAACCTCCAGGATACACGAAAGGAGACTCTCATGCATGAGTTTGCAAACTAAGAAAATCTATTTATGGACTTAAACAGGCCTCACGTTCGTGGTTTGACAGTTTCTCTTGCAAGATTCAAGAATGTGGTTTTCGGAGATGTCCTCTAGATCACTCTCTTTTCATTTATCGAAAGGAAAACATATTTACTTTACTTCTTTTATATGTTGATGATATTGTTATCACAGGCAATTCAGAAAAACACATAGAAGAAGCTAAAGTTTTGATGATGCAAAACTTCAAAATGAAAGAGCTTGGTGATTTACGATTCTTTCTTGGAGTGGAGATTGATAGGCACAATAATCGCCTCACATTGACACAACAGAAATACACGTTGGATCTGCTGAAAAAGTCAGGTATGTCTGATTGTAAGCCTGTTGGAACTCCTAGTGTTCTAAATCAAAGACTAAGTGCTCAGGATGAGGAGTTATATGAAGATCCTATGCAATATCGAAGTATTGTTGGGGCACTTCAATATCTTACATTTACTACACCAAATATTATATATTTTGTGAATCAAGTATCTCAATTTATGCATGCACCTAGAGATACTCACATGGATGCTGTCAAAAGAATATTAAGATATCTTAAAGGGACAGCAGGAGATGGCTTAGTTTATGATAAGAGTGAAAATATAACTACTGGACATCAACTTATGACATTCACAGATGTAGATTGGGCTGGAGATCCCGATCAAAGAAAGTCCATTTCTGGTTTTTGTATTTTCATTGGACGTAATCTTGTGTCTTGGAGTTGTCGAAAGCAAAAGGCAATAGCAAGATCCAGCACTGAAGCTGAATACAGATGCATGGCTGCAGGTACTGCTGAAGTTACATGGGTTAAACATTTGCTAGAAGACATTGAAGAAAAGATTAAAACGTCAATGTTAATGTGCGATAATCAAAGCGCTATTAACATTGCCTTTAATCCCATACAACATGGTCGAACAAAGCACATTGAGATTGATCAACACTTTGTTAGACAAAAAGTGGAAGACAAGGAGATTCAGCCTATTTATGTTCGTACAGATGAACAAGTTGGAGACTTATTTACAAAAGGATTAACAAAGAAACGATTCTGGTTTCTAAAAGGCAAGTTATACATGGTGCAAAACCATGCACAACTTGAGGAAGGGTGTTAAAATATAAATCTTTCACCAGCACGTTGAAGAGGAGTCTCTTAGGATTCCACCTCCTTGTAGAATGTGTTAAGATATTTAATGTCCTTGAAACATGTGAAGAGTCTCCTAGGATTCTATGTTGTAGTTAATATCCTTGTTATATGTGAAGTCTCCTACGATTCTATGTCGTAGTTAACATCCTTGTAATATGTGAAGTCTCTTAGGTTTCTATGATCTAATTAATGTCTTTGGAGCTTGTGAAATCTCCTAGGATTCTACGATTGGAGACTCTTAGAATTCTGGAAATGGGATTATAAATAGAGGCCGTGCAAACTATTTTGGCTACGGTTTCTTCTCCTCAGTTTCTTCTTGTTTTCATTCTCTCTCTCTCTCTCTCTCTCTCTCTCTTCCTGCGTGAGTACTATTTTCTGGTTACAGATATTGGTGCTAGATTTCTATCAGGTGGTAATGAAGACAAATGGATACAAACAAGAAAATGGTGATCATACCCTGTTCATTAAGCAGAGAAGTGGCCTAGTGAGCATTCTTCTTGTGTATGTTGATGATATGATTGTCACAGGTGATGATAAAGAAGAGAAAAGGAAGATGAAGGAGAGGTTAGCTGCTGAATTTGACCTTAAAGATCTGGGAAAATTAAGGTACTTTCTGGGAATAGAAATTGCACGATCAGAGACAGGGCTTGTTATGAGCCAAAGGAAGTACACTCTGGACCTCCTGAAAGAGACAGGTAAACTGGGATGCAGGCCCTTTCTAACTCCAATGGAGTCAGGTACAAAGATAAGTATCAAAACTGGTAACATCCTGGATGAGGAAGAAAAAGGACTGTATCAGAGGCTTGTTGGTAAGCTTATTTATCTGACTCTTACTTGCCCTGATATTACTTATGCTGTAAATGTGTTGAGTCAGTTTATGCATGCTCCTACTGATTGTGTAACGCGCGGCGTTTGGGCGGAGCGGGTCGGGTCAGGGTCCAGACCCGGACCCTAGCCCCACGCGAGAGGAGCCCGACGCTGTCCCTCCTCCCTCGCATTCTCTTCTCCTTCGCTTTCCTCTTACCGTCTCTTCCTTACCCATGACCGGAGCTCAGGGAAGAAGGCGACGGCGACGGCGGCGGCGGCGACGGCGGCGGCGGCGGCGACGACGGCGGCGTTGAGGTGAACCCTGTCGTCCCTTGCCTCTTCCTCTCTTCTCTTTTCTTCTCCTTCCCGTTTTCTTTCCCTTCTCCCTCTCCCACTGTCTCTCGTCTCCCCTCTCCACCGAACGACCCTCCCTTTCCCACTGTCTCTCGTCTCCCCTCTCCACCGAACGACTCTCCCTCTCCCACTGTCACTCGTCTCACTCTCCACCGTCTCTCTCTCTTCTCTCCCGTCCTCTCCCCTCACTGCCTTCTTTTCCCCTTTTGACCGAACCCTCTCCCCATTTTCTGCTCGTTTTCGATTTTTCTCCAATCAAGTACTTTCTCTCACTGATTTTCACTGTGCTATCACTGTTGGATCCGTTTTCAGCTTGGGGATTTGTCTTCCCCCTCGTAACAGCAATTAGAGAAGGCCTTGGTAGTGGCGGCATTGGAGGATTTTAGCCGTTTGGGGACCACTTGGACGCGTGAGGTGGCTGCCGGGAGGATTACAGCAGTTTAGACCTTCAATCGGGGTGAGCAAGGCGAAATTGAACCTATTTTATGATATATTTCTTTTTGGAACGCTCATAATTATTGGTTGAGCATGCTAGAGCTTTGAATTGATTATTTGGAACACATGTTAGTGATTTCGTTTTTGGGGAAAGCTTGCGATTATGTTGGGAAGCGAAGATTCATATTTTGGATGATCATTTAAGCATGATAGATTAATTTTCGAAGCATTAGGGGAGACATGGTAGAGTTTGTGAGGTTGTGGGGAAGATTTAGGACCGTTTTAGTGAGCCTGTAGCACGCGTTTTTGTGAACGGGTGCATCTTGGAGTTAAATAGGGATAACGTACATAAGTTGGAAATATCTTAGGGGTAGACGCCTTGATTTAAGAAAAGGGAATTTTGAGAAAGGCGTTAGTGATAGACGGATTGATGGCTTTGAGTTTTGGCATCTATTGGCACGGCTAGGAGTGGGAAGTGACCCTATTGGAGAACTTGTGGGTCGACACTACCCGTCGACACCCTCTTGAGGCGATGACGCGTGCCTCAATGACCTTGTTTTGTTTTTGTTTGAATTGTTGAGGTTTGTAGTAGGAATCTTATCTTGTGTTGGTGTCTGCAGGTTCACCGGGTACGTCCCGTCGACCTTGAGTTACCGGATTCGAAGCTCGAGGCATTTTGAAGATTCTTGTGAACGCGCCACAGGTATGGCGACATTCCAGGCAAATCCCTGCCTGGGCAAGTGAATGAATGTGTGTTCCTAGGATCATGGGATCCTAGGATTTGTGATATGAATTGATTGAGTGTTCCGTGAATGAATATGTGTATGCATGTACATAAATTGATATATGATATGAATTGTTTTGAAAGGCTTATAGTAATTGTTTTGATAATGTTACGCATTGCATGTGCATGCTAGAATTGATAACTGTTTAGGACAGATGAGGCGGGGTATCGAGTCGAGTGTCTCCTCGACCCCAATTGTGCATTAGAAAGCATTCTAGCATGATAACTGCATAGGACAGCTACGAGCCCACCACAGATTGAGACTACTTTCTGTGGTTTGGCTAAGTTTTCAAAGATGTGATTGTTATGATGATGAATGTGAATGTTATGTTTATTGAATACCCATTGCCGCGGGCAATGATACAAATGTTTGCACAGTGGGTAGTTGTGCCCATATTGTTATGACGGCTAGCCAAAACTGTTGTGGTTATGTGTAACCCTCGTGTGGAGGCAATTGGAGGTGTGGGTTCACTCGTGAAGTGAACCAACCTCAGGAGCTAGCCAGTTAAATGTGTTTGTGCAAGTATAAGTATAAGAATGAAAGAATAAGAGATGAGAGGCCAGTGGGATGTGACTATGTATATGGGAGTTGTCCCACTTTCGCCACTGGTCTCGCCTGTTCGGAGCGCAGGCGGTGCAAGGCCCCAGGGTACTGTTGTGTGATGTGCTTGGAGCGTAGGCTCCCGCCTTCCCAACCTGGGTGTCCTAGGGAAGGCTGAGTATCTCTCCTTGGAATTCACACATCCATGGATGAGTGCTCTACCGCTGCAGCGGATAGATGGATCCATACTGTTCTGGGCCACCACGGGGGTTGTCTCTCGGCTGTGGGCCGCCCGCGGTGTGCACGTGCCTGTGTTTGCACCCACAGGAACTGTAAATTCACTGATAGTAATGAAACTGCAATGTATGTGATTGAAATATATAGGATTGTTGTGCATGTGACTGTTGTGCTTATGAATGCAAGTGACATGTTGATGATGCCTTGCATGTGATTGAAATTATGTTATTGTAGCCATTGAGTGGCGTCTGCATGTCGTGTCTTGACACGACATAATGATAGATTGTTCTGATGTTTGTTTGTGTACTGAGCCCGACCTAAGAGGGCTTGGACTTTTCCTGGCTTGTTGCCATACTGCGAAGGCTAAGCCTTCAGTTGTTTCCTTTTTTTCAGGTTTTGGTGTACCCGGGGCAGCAGGCTGAGCAGATGGCTACACTCACGTCCTACTGGGGAGGTTTTGGGTTTTGTTTTGTTCTTGTAGTGCCGGCGCGTCGGGTTTTTGGTTTTTACTGATGCCTTGTTTTGATGAGGCATCGATGTTGTGATTTTGGGGCATTTTTGTCAAATGTACAATTGAATTGAAATGCTATATAATGGAAAGCTTGCCCCATTGTTTTGAATTGCTTGGCTCATTCCTTTTTGAACTATTGTGTAGTCACACCTCGATGTTGGATGTTAGAAAAAAAAAAAAATATGTTCGAGTGTCAAAAAGGTCGGGGTGTGACAGTTTTGGTATCAGAGCCATGGCAAACCCCACTATGGATGTGAGTTAAAGCCTATTTGTGAAGCCGTGTTGCCCAGGTACGCATTCATTTGATTAGATTGTTATTGTGGTTATGCTTTTTCACGTATAAGTACGTAATGTGATCTATGTTTTGAACTTCGTGCTAATGCACGTTGTGATTTGATTTGTGAGATTAGTCATAGACTGGATTTGAGATTAAGGTTCTTGTGTGTACAGATGGAATATCATCGTAAGGGTAAGAAGCGAGCTGGACCGTCCACAGAGGCACAGAGAGAGCCTAGTCCGGCCCATTCTGATGCGCATACCCCACGCGACGACAGTACGTCAGGGCACCAGTACGCCCAATTGGGTGGGGGTGCTCAAACCCCACTGAGGCAAACTCCACCTGTGGATCAACAGTCTATTTTGCTGACCACGTTGCAAACACTGACCTCCCTTGTGCAGTCCATGGTCAGTAACCAGAGGAGTAATGCATCTCCTTCCAGAGACACCACTGCGCCACTTAAGGAGAAGGCATCAGCGGTGTCGTTTCAACAGTTCATGGCGATGCAGCCGCCTATCTTTTCAGGAGGGTGCAGTCACGATAAGGCAAAACAGTGGATTGAGGAAGTTGAACGCATCTTTGTGCTTCTGAAGATGCCTGAGGAAGACAAAGTGAACTATGGCACTTACCTGCTGAAAGGTGATGCCATGGATTGGTGGAAATCAACTCTTGAGATCCGGTATGCAGGCCAACCGTCAATTTCTTGGAAGCAGTTTAGAGATTCCTTCCTCAACACCTACTACCCAGTGCATGCTAGAGACAAGAACATGCAAGAGTTTCTTGATCTACAGCAAAATCAAATGAGCTTGGAGGAATATATTACAAGATATCGACACTTGGAGGCGTATTGCCCACACTTCTACACTACAGACGGAGCCAGGGCAGGCAAGTTTGTGCGCGGTCTGCGGGAGGGACTGCGAACCAAAGTTTTGACGAGCAGACCTCGTGACTTGGACGAGGCGGTCACTATGGCAAGATGTATAGAAGAAGACTGGGCGAGGACACAGAAGGATCACCAGAAGAAAGCAAGCCAGCATTCACAAGGTGGACGAACCCAGGTGAAGCGCCACCACTTTGCAGGCAGGACAAGGCCTTATGAGAGGCGGGATGATCGAACTTTCAGACGGAACCAGCCAACCCGTAGTGAGGCCACCCAGGGGTCAGTGGCTACTCCGACTTCTCAGAGGTGCCCTACTTGTTCGCGTGTGCACCCTGGAAAGCCGTGCTATCGAGAGATCGGAGCTTGCTTACACTGTGGAAGGATGGGGCACTTTATCAAGGATTGTCCCTTAAGGAAAGAAAGAGAGTTGAAGAAGCCAGAGGCCGGTCCTTCTAGCGCACGACAGACGACTGGACGTGTCTATGCTACTACCGTGGAGGAGCTTCAGGCACACGACCTTGTTGAAGGTACTTTACTTGTTGGTTCTCATATTGCTAGAGTGTTGTTTGATGCTGGGGCGACCCATTCATTTATATCTAGTCGATTTGCTACTTCACTAGAAGTGCCTGCTAGGAAGATGCCGTATGTTCTGAAAGTTGTTAGCCCTATGCATGCTCAAGAGTCGTGTAGTGAGTATCTATCTGATGTGGACGTGGAGATCCATCAACATCACTTACCTGCACAGTTGGTGATCATGAGTTTTAACGAATTTGATGTGATTTTGGGCATGGATTGGTTATATGCACATTATGCTAATATAGATTGCAGGAAGAAGCAGATACAATTGTTGACTGATGAAATGCAACCTGTGGAGTTCCATGCTCGTAAGGCCAGTCGAACTGATAAGATAATGGTGTCTGCATTGAAAGCTAAACGATTGATAGAAAATGGAAGTGTTGCCTTCTTGGTCAATGTGTTGACCAATGAGCCGGAACCGGTAAGGTTACCGGATGTGGCAATTGTGAGTGAGTACCCTGATGTGTTTCCGGAGGAACTGTCAAGTTTGCCTCCAACACGAGAAGTGGAGTTCAAGATAGAGTTGTCACCAGGGACAGCTCCTATTTCTAAGGCACCCTATCGTATGGCACCAGCAGAGTTAGAAGAATTGAGGAAGCAATTGCAGGAGCTCTTAGACAAGGGCTTCATCCGACCTAGTGTGTCACCATGGGGAGCACCAGTGTTGTTTGTGAAGAAGAGAGATGGGACAATGCGTTTGTGTATCGACTACCGCATGTTGAATCAAATCACCATCAAGAATAAGTATCCGCTTCCTAGAATTGAAGACTTGTTTGATCAGCTTAAGGATGCAAAGGTTTTCTCCAAGATCGATCTGAGGACAGGTTATCATCAACTCTTGATACGGGAGGAAGATGTTGCTAAGACTGCATTTCGAACCAGATATGGGCACTATGAATTCAGGGTCATGCCTTTTGGGTTGACCAATGCTCCCGCAGCGTTCATGGACCTCATGAATCGGGTTTTCCAAGAGTTCTTGGACCGATTTGTTATTGTTTTTGTGGATGATATTTTGGTGTACTCAGAGAGTGTGACAGAGCATAGAGATCACTTGAGAAGTGTATTGGGTCTTTTGCGCAAGCATAAGTTGTATGCCAAGTATTCAAAATGTGAATTTTGGCTAGAGAAGGTAAACTTTCTGGGTCATGTAATCTCTAAGGATGGAGTATCCGTCGATCCGGCTAAGGTGTCAGCTGTGCAGGACTGGAGGACGCCATGCAGTGTAACCGAGGTTAGAAGCTTTTTGGGATTGGCAGGATATTATCGCAGGTTCATACAAGACTTTTCGAAAATAGCTACACCAATGACTAAGCTATTGAGAAAAGGAGTGAAGTTTATTTGGAATGAAGAGTGTGAGAGGAGTTTTCAAACTCTGAAGGACAAGCTTACTGCTGCTCCTATTCTGACGCTTCCATCAGGTCATTCGGGTTTTGTACTGTACACAGATGCATCAGGAATCGGTTATGGTTGTGTGCTGATGCAAAATGGCCGTGTGGTGGCTTATGCATCAAGGCAGTTGAAGACACACGAACAACACTATCCCACTCACGATTTGGAGTTGGGAGCAGTTGTGTTTGCACTAAAGATTTGGAGGCATTATCTCTATGGGGCAACATTTGAAGTGTTTACAGATCACAAGTCTTTGAAATATATATTCTCTCAAAGTGATCTTAATTTGAGGCAAAGAAGATGGATTGAATACCTAAAAGATTATGATTTCACGATATCATATCATCCAGGCAAGGCGAATGTGGTGGCTGATGCTTTGAGCAGGCAAGCTAAGGCAACGATGTATTGTATGTTAGCATGTTCTTGGAATTTGTTATAAGATGTGATAGCATGGCAACCTTACCTTTGTGGCGAGAACAAAGCAACGATGAGTGCCGTGATACAACACCCTTTGATGGAAGAGCTTGTATTGAAGCAAAAGGAAGATCCTGATTTTGCTAAGAACGTGGAAGAGTGTAAGAAGGTAGATGCTTTCTGGCATCAAGATGAAGAGGGTTCATTGTGGTTTCGACATAGATTGTGGGTCCCTAGAGAAGAAGGGGTGAAGCGACGGTTGCTTGATGAAGCTCATAAATCTAAGTTTTCTATACACCCTGGCAGTACAAAGATGTTTCAGGATATGAAGAGAAATTTTTGGTGGCCTGGAATGAAGCGTGAAATTGCAGAATATGTGGCAAAGTGTTTGGTTTGCCAACAAGTAAAAGCAGAGCATCAACGGCCCGGAGGCTTGTTGCAGAGAATCGATATCCCGGTGTGGAAATGGGAAGACATTACAATGGATTTTGTAGTTGGATTGCCTCACACCCGAAGACAGCATGATGCCATATGGGTGATTGTTGATCGACTGACGAAGTCCGCTCATTTTCTGTCTATTAGAATTAATCAGTCTTTGGAAAGTCTCGCAGAGTTATATATTGGCGAGATAGTGAGATTGCATGGTGTGCCAAGGTCTATCATTTCGGATCGAGATCCACGTTTTACCTCTAGATTTTGGGGGCATTTGCAGAAGGCTTTGGGTACCAAGCTTAAGCTAAGCACAGCGTTCCACCCCCAAACTGATGGGCAATCGGAGAGGACCATTCAGACCTTAGAGGACATGTTGCGTGCTTGTGTCTTAGAGTGGAAAGGAGAATGGGACAAACATGTGAAACTGGCAAAATTTGCATATAATAACAGTTACCACTCTAGTATTGGGATGGCACCTTTTGAGGCTTTGTATGGAAGGCCGTGCAGATCGCCAGCTTGTTGGACCGAATTGGGTGATGGAAAAATCGAAAACCCTTTAGTTTTGCAACACTACACCGACCAAGTGCAATTGATAAGGAAAAAGTTGTTGACTGCTCAGAGTAGACAGAAAAGCTATGCCGACATTCGTCGTAGAGAATTGACTTTTGAGGTGGGTGATCATGTGTTTTTGAAAATTTCCCCTACTAGAGGTGTTTTTCGTTTTGGTGTGAAGGGAAAGTTGAGCCCGAGGTTCGTAGGACCTTTTGAGATATTAGAGAAGATTGGCGAGGTGGCCTATAGATTGGCACTACCACCAGACTGGAGTCATGTTCATGACGTTTTTCATGTTTCCATGCTTCGAAAGTACGTACCAGATCCGACACATGTGATTGATTTTCAAGGTATTCAGGTGCAAGATGATCTGACAATGGAAGAAAAACCTATCAGAATTGTGGATCGAAGAGAGCAAGTGCTTCGCACAAAGAGAATCCCTTTAGTGAAGGTGGAATGGCAGTACCATGGATTGAAGGAGAGCACATGGGAACCTGAGGAGGACGTGCGGAAGAGATATCCGCACTTGTTCTTGCATTGAGGTATGATCTAATTTCGAGGACGAAATTTTTTTGTTAGGAGGGTAGGATGTAACGCGCGGCGTTTGGGCGGAGCGGGTCGGGTCAGGGTCCAGACCCGGACCCTAGCCCCACGCGAGAGGAGCCCGACGCTGTCCCTCCTCCCTCGCATTCTCTTCTCCTTCGCTTTCCTCTTACCGTCTCTTCCTTACCCACGACCGGAGCTCAGGGAAGAAGGCGACGGCGACGGCGGCGGCGGCGACGGCGGCGGCGGCGGCGACGACGGCGGCGTTGAGGTGAACCCTGTCGTCCCTTGCCTCTTCCTCTCTTCTCTTTTCTTCTCCTTCCCGTTTTCTTTCCCTTCTCCCTCTCCCACTGTCTCTCGTCTCCCCTCTCCACCGAACGACCCTCCCTTTCCCACTGTCTCTCGTCTCCCCTCTCCACCGAACGACTCTCCCTCTCCCACTGTCACTCGTCTCACTCTCCACCGTCTCTCTCTCTTCTCTCCCGTCCTCTCCCCTCACTGCCTTCTTTTCCCCTTTTGACCGAACCCTCTCCCCATTTTCTGCTCGTTTTCGATTTTTCTCCAATCAAGTACTTTCTCTCACTGATTTTCACTGTGCTATCACTGTTGGATCCGTTTTCAGCTTGGGGATTTGTCTTCCCCCTCGTAACAGCAATTAGAGAAGGCCTTGGTAGTGGCGGCATTGGAGGATTTTAGCCGTTTGGGGACCACTTGGACGCGTGAGGTGGCTGCCGGGAGGATTACAGCAGTTTAGACCTTCAATCGGGGTGAGCAAGGCGAAATTGAACCTATTTTATGATATATTTCTTTTTGGAACGCTCATAATTATTGGTTGAGCATGCTAGAGCTTTGAATTGATTATTTGGAACACATGTTAGTGATTTCGTTTTTGGGGAAAGCTTGCGATTATGTTGGGAAGCGAAGATTCATATTTTGGATGATCATTTAAGCATGATAGATTAATTTTCGAAGCATTAGGGGAGACATGGTAGAGTTTGTGAGGTTGTGGGGAAGATTTAGGACCGTTTTAGTGAGCCTGTAGCACGCGTTTTTGTGAACGGGTGCATCTTGGAGTTAAATAGGGATAACGTACATAAGTTGGAAATATCTTAGGGGTAGACGCCTTGATTTAAGAAAAAGGGAATTTTGAGAAAGGCGTTAGTGATAGACGGATTGATGGCTTTGAGTTTTGGCATCTATTGGCACGGCTAGGAGTGGGAAGTGACCCTATTGGAGAACTTGTGGGTCGACACTACCCGTCGACACCCTCTTGAGGCGATGACGCGTGCCTCAATGACCTTGTTTTGTTTTTGTTTGAATTGTTGAGGTTTGTAGTAGGAATCTTATCTTGTGTTGGTGTCTGCAGGTTCACCGGGTACGTCCCGTCGACCTTGAGTTACCGGATTCGAAGCTCGAGGCATTTTGAAGATTCTTGTGAACGCGCCACAGGTATGGCGACATTCCAGGCAAATCCCTGCCTGGGCAAGTGAATGAATGTGTGTTCCTAGGATCATGGGATCCTAGGATTTGTGATATGAATTGATTGAGTGTTCCGTGAATGAATATGTGTATGCATGTACATAAATTGATATATGATATGAATTGTTTTGAAAGGCTTATAGTAATTGTTTTGATAATGTTACGCATTGCATGTGCATGCTAGAATTGATAACTGTTTAGGACAGATGAGGCGGGGTATCGAGTCGAGTGTCTCCTCGACCCCAATTGTGCATTAGAAAGCATTCTAGCATGATAACTGCATAGGACAGCTACGAGCCCACCACAGATTGAGACTACTTTCTGTGGTTTGGCTAAGTTTTCAAAGATGTGATTGTTATGATGATGAATGTGAATGTTATGTTTATTGAATACCCATTGCCGCGGGCAATGATACAAATGTTTGCACAGTGGGTAGTTGTGCCCATATTGTTATGACGGCTAGCCAAAACTGTTGTGGTTATGTGTAACCCTCGTGTGGAGGCAATTGGAGGTGTGGGTTCACTCGTGAAGTGAACCAACCTCAGGAGCTAGCCAGTTAAATGTGTTTGTGCAAGTATAAGTATAAGAATGAAAGAATAAGAGATGAGAGGCCAGTGGGATGTGACTATGTATATGGGAGTTGTCCCACTTTCGCCACTGGTCTCGCCTGTTCGGAGCGCAGGCGGTGCAAGGCCCCAGGGTACTGTTGTGTGATGTGCTTGGAGCGTAGGCTCCCGCCTTCCCAACCTGGGTGTCCTAGGGAAGGCTGAGTATCTCTCCTTGGAATTCACACATCCATGGATGAGTGCTCTACCGCTGCAGCGGATAGATGGATCCATACTGTTCTGGGCCACCACGGGGGTTGTCTCTCGGCTGTGGGCCGCCCGCGGTGTGCACGTGCCTGTGTTTGCACCCACAGGAACTGTAAATTCACTGATAGTAATGAAACTGCAATGTATGTGATTGAAATATATAGGATTGTTGTGCATGTGACTGTTGTGCTTATGAATGCAAGTGACATGTTGATGATGCCTTGCATGTGATTGAAATTATGTTATTGTAGCCATTGAGTGGCGTCTGCATGTCGTGTCTTGACACGACATAATGATAGATTGTTCTGATGTTTGTTTGTGTACTGAGCCCGACCTAAGAGGGCTTGGACTTTTCCTGGCTTGTTGCCATACTGCGAAGGCTAAGCCTTCAGTTGTTTCCTTTTTTTCAGGTTTTGGTGTACCCGGGGCAGCAGGCTGAGCAGATGGCTACACTCACGTCCTACTGGGGAGGTTTTGGGTTTTGTTTTGTTCTTGTAGTGCCGGCGCGTCGGGTTTTTGGTTTTTACTGATGCCTTGTTTTGATGAGGCATCGATGTTGTGATTTTGGGGCATTTTTGTCAAATGTACAATTGAATTGAAATGCTATATAATGGAAAGCTTGCCCCATTGTTTTGAATTGCTTGGCTCATTCCTTTTTGAACTATTGTGTAGTCACACCTCGATGTTGGATGTTAGAAAAAAAAAAAAATATGTTCGAGTGTCAAAAAGGTCGGGGTGTGACAGATTGCCACTGGAAGAGTGCAGAAAGAGTGTTGGGGTACCTGAAGAATAACCCAGGTAAAGGGTTATTGTATACTCGGCAGGACAAACTTGATATTGAAGGATACTCTGATGCCGATTGGGCTGGTTGCACGGATACCAGAAGGTCTACCACAGGGTACTGCATCTTTCTAGGGGGAAACCTGGTGGTATGGAGGAGTAAAAGGCAGGAGGTCTGTTCTAGATCCAGTGCTGAGGTTGAATACAAGGCTATTGGTATGGGGGTTACAGAGATGTTATGGCTAAAGATTCTTCTATGAGATATTGGAATTGAAATTGAAGAGAAGATGAAAATGTATTGTGACAATAAGTCTGCTATTAACCTGGCAAATAATCCCGTCCTGCATGACAGAACCGAACATGTGGAGATAAATCGTCACTTCATACGGGAGCGCATAGATTCAAATGAGTTGATCCTTCCTTATATGAAATCTGAAGATCAAATTGCAGATGTTCTAACTAAGGCCTTATGTACATCTCAATTTGAAAAGAATGTTAGCAAGTTTGGCATGTTTGACATGTATGTCAAGCTTGAGGGGGAGTGTTAGAATACAATGTTATAGGGAACCGGGTCCGGATATGGACC
Organism: Nymphaea colorata; assembly: GCF_008831285.2. Classification (NCBI taxonomy): domain Eukaryota; kingdom Viridiplantae; phylum Streptophyta; class Magnoliopsida; order Nymphaeales; family Nymphaeaceae; genus Nymphaea; species Nymphaea colorata. The sequence continues at coordinate 7,275,631 of NC_045147.1, read as the reverse complement.
CAGTACCCATGGGTGTGGGAACCGAGGACGGGCTCGATTCCCTAGGCGGGCCTCTCTTCCTCCCTCTTTTAATTCTAATCACTTAGTGTAATTGTTGATTAAGTGAATGAAGTTTTCTCTCTCCTAGGGTTGCGGTTTTGCCCCTAGGTTAGAGTTTCCCCGTAGTTTTTCACCTCTTTCTGAGGTTTTCCATGTAAATCCTGTGTGGCTTTTCTTTCTCTTCTTTCGCTGCGTGTTTCTACAGAAGTAATTAACATACAAAATATATCAGCAACATAATTAACCAGAACTCTAGGAAATTCAGTTGCAACGATCTGCAATATACAAAAGGACACAAAAGCGACGATTTTAAACATGACCCTGTTCTCACGGGACAAAATTGCAGCACACAACTGATTATTAGATCGAAGACGCACAACAGGTTCTACCTACAAATATCAAGAAGTGTCGCTGTGGCCAATAATTCCATGTTAAGCATTACGAGAAAAGAGGAATCACAAATGAAACCAGGCAAAAAAGGAACAAAACCAGGAAAAGCAAGAAGAGGGAAAGGATTGACATTAAAAACTGAATAAAAAACATAAAAGCACATTTAGCCAAGTTCAGGAACTAAGAAATCAACTGAAATGCTAAATCTCGTCTGTTAAGACCCCTAAAACCCTACAAAGAACCCAACAAAAAGTGAAGGTAAGAAAACACATCAACCTCCTTAATAATAAAGCTGACGAAGGAAGATTCAGGTTTGCCGCCATACCTTTGAGAAGGGCCGACGAAGAAGTGGGAGGAGGGATTTTCAATAGATGATTACAAAGGCACAAAACAGAAAAGGAAAGAACAAAAAATGAAGAATGGAGCTCGATCTTCACAAAACAAACGAGATTTTCAACAGATGAAACCAAAAGCTGCATTGAAAAACCCTAAAAACCTTTATCTTCGTCGTTCGCCGCTCGCCGTTCGCAGTTTGTCTCTCATCTCTCGCCTTTCGCCGTTCGTCGTCGCCGTTCGCCAGAGTGGAGAATCACCTCCCGTCGTCGGTCTCGGTGAAGAAGAACCGTCGAGGCTTAATGTTTACGATTTTTTTTAACATGAAAATTGTAAAAAACGTTAAAATGTAAAAAACATTAAAATTCAAACCAGACAATTTTGGACTTGGTCAAAGTTAACCGAGTCAGAAAATGGTCAAAAATGACCCTAGGTACGTTGATCGTACCCGCTACGGTCAACGCTGCACCCGTACCAGTGTCGTATCGGTACCATGCGGGTACTCCTCCTTAAGAGGAGTACCCATGTTACATAGGTGTCAAATAGAACTGTTTTTATTAATTCTCGTAGTTCTAACATTGCCTACCTATGACTCACTGAGATTACCTTTGTGTTTTTACTTTCTCTTTTATACATAATCTGATTTTTATTTGATTAGATAAGTTTATTGATCCAAAATTAAGAAACCAATCTAATAGAGCTCTAGGGATATCCAAGCAACTAAAACTATAGGCCTTCGACTAGTTGTTTAAAAAATGACCAGAGATATTTGTCAACCTGTTGATCAACTAATAAAATTTTGGTTATCAATATCAAACAAGATGAAAAATGAGACTGTGAAAGGTACCAATTGCTGTTGAAGTGCTGTCTTGAGCAGCCCAGGTTGGATCCCACAATGCGTATCCGACAGCAGAATCCAACTCTCTAGATGACTTTGTTGCATCTGTAAGCCACCAACACTCCTTAATTATACGTGATGCTTCTACATAGAGCTGCAAATGGAAGTCTGGTGGGAGTTGAGCCAATAATAAACCACAAGCTTGAATCATCAAACAAGATACTGATTGGCTTGTACAACCAGTTCTTGAGACCAAATTGGGCGTAGTGCTTCCTGATGCTGTATTAGATCGGCTAGTGCTCATGGAGTCTGTACTGCCGCCTGAAGGGGATGTTGGCAGTCCTGTACTTTGTCCAACAACATTCTGCATCATTTGCATTCCATAGCTAGACTGGGCTAATACAGGCTGAACATGAACAACAGTCTGGACAAATGCAGATACTATCTGAGTTGCAGTCACAGGAAGAGAAAGGATCTCAATCACCGCAGTCTCTAACATAAGTTGTGAGTAATTGCCTGGATCCTGAATTTGATAAAATGCCTTCTGATTTTCTGGCACATTTATTGGCATGGAGTGAACTGAAGATTGAGCTTTACTTAGAGCAGTACGTGCAGGACTTGCAGCAGTATCACCCACTAATCCTGTTCTTGGTTTGCTGCTTAAAGGAGGCATGACATTATTTACAAGACCCATAAGCAGACCTGAAAAATAATCTGGTGGTGGACATGCAGCAGGGCTTGATGAGTTGACGTGCTGGGGGAATGACTCAGAAAAAGGAATCTGAAACAAGGTCCACAGTCTTAGCATGGGATTAACAAATACAGAAAGAAGCATGGCACATGAAAACACTGTTTATTACCTTAGGAAGATCAAGTACATGCAGAATTCGAACTATGAGCTTGCTTGGGAGATGGCCATAGAAGTATGCCAGAATTTCCCGGACAAAAGTGAACCGCAGAGGATGGTAGACAAGGAGTCCAGAATATGTAGCAAGTAACCTTTCAGCAGCATCTGCAGCATCATTTTCTATTAACCGATAAACAATCAACGGGATAACTGGCAGCATACGGGCCGCAACATCATCAAAAAATGGTGGGTATCTGCAGAAATATATGCATCAGCATGCACATCTCCAACAGAAGAATAACAAACTAAACCCTGTCAAATAATATCTCTCTATGTGCATATCTGTCTTTATACTTGTTATTTGTCTGTTCAGAAGAAACAAGAAAAGAACATATAAAATAGTTAAGACATAAATGTTCATCATCGAAGAAGGCGGTCATACCTGTCCTTGCCAGATAAATGATTGCCAAGAGCTTTTTGTAGCTCAACACGTTTTGCAAGCCCAGTGTTTAGCCAGTGCTCTGTGGGTCTATTCAAGAAACATATTTTGACTCTCTGTTGAAATTCTTGTCGGTCGAGAAGCAGAGTCACCTGTAAGGCCCCACCATTTTGTATCAAAAAGAAAATTAAGACGTAATTGTATATGCTCTAATCTTCTCTTCTAAGAGATTCAACCAAAATATCAAAGCAGAAGAACTTAACCCACAAAAGCAGTAGCTAGTAGTACAAAGTTGTAGGTATGAGTTGCAGATGGCATCATGCATTTCTTCCTACTGTTTGCCTTCAGTTTACGACAGCATGGGGACTAGTGATGTTTAACATTCTTTTGTTCAATTGTGCATTACTCAATTCACCTATGCCTTGCCCTAAGATTATCCCTCTACCAAATAGCAGCTGGATGAACAGGGAGGCATTCTCAACAAAAACCAGATCACAGTTCATGCATGTGATGAATGTTAGAATTTATAATGTAAGTATACATACATGTTTTGATATCTACTATCATATATCTTATACTCCTAACAGTTTGATGTACGATTTGTATATATAAATATATGTGTGTATACATAGGACTTTTGTATTTATTTTTTCTTTATCTTTCGTGCCTTTTTCTGAACTTTTTCCTTTTCTATTTTACAAAGTAGCTATTGGGAGTTCCCAACGGCTAGATTTCTAGCCGTTGGTGTAACGCTCGTTGTTTTTGGGCAGGTCGGGTCGGATCGGAACCCAGACCCGGACCCGAACCCTTGGCGTGAAAGAGCCCGACGCGAGGGCTCTTCTCCCTCGCCTTTCCCTCTTTTCTCTCGTCTATCTCCTGGGTACTCACGGCCAGTGCAGAGAAGAAGAAGACGGAGGTGGTGCAGGCGGTGGCTTGACCGGCAGCGGCGGAGGTGGCGACGGCAGCAGCGGAGGTGGCGACGGCGGTAGCGTGGGTAAGCTCTCCTCTGCTGCCCTATCTTCTCCCTCTCTCGTTATTTCTGCTGCCTTTCCCGTTTCCTCTTTTTCCCCTTTCGTCTGCTCTCCCTCGCATCTCTCTCTGCCCACGCTCACTCTTTCTCTCGTCTCCTTCCCCTTTCTCATTCATGCTCACCTCACTGCTGGCCTTTTTCCCCTTTGACCGAACCCTCTCCCCTATCAGTCCCCCTCTGTTTTTCTCTCTCTCTCCCTCTACTCGACCTCCCACTCTGTCCACGCTTCACGCTCTCTCCCCATTTTCTGCTTGTTTTTCTATTTTCTCCAATCGAGCACTCTCTCTCACTGATTTTCACTATTCTATCACTGTTTGATCCGATTTCAGCTTGGGGATTTGTCCTCCCCCTCGTAACAGCGTTTAGAGAAGACCTTGGTGGTGGCGGCATTGAAGGATTTTAGCCGTTTGGGGACCACTTAGACTCGTGAGGTGGCTGCCGGGAGGATTACAACAGTTTAGACTTTCAAATTGGGGTGAGCAAGGCGAAATTGAACCTATTTTATGATATATTTTTCTTTGGAACGCGTATAATTATTGTTTGAGCATGCTAGAAGGTAGAATTGATATTTAGGGAAGCACGCAAGCGATTTTGCTTTTGGGGAAAATGTGTGGTTATGATGGAGAAGCAATGATTCATGTGTTTGTTGCTCTTTTAAGCATGATGAGTTGATTTTCGAAGTAATAGGGAAGCACGGTAGCGTTTGTATGGCTGTGGGAAAGATTTAGGACGGTTTTGGTGAGCGTGTAGCATACGTTCTGGTGAACGGGTGCGTCTTGGAGTTAAACAGGGAAAGCGTACGTAAGTTGGTTGTGCCTTTGGGGTTGACGCCTTGATTAAGAAAAAGAAAGTTTGGAGAAAAAGACTCGTGAGGTGGCTGCCGGGAGGTATGGCGACATTCCAGGCAAATCCCTGCTTGGGGCAAATGTGTGATTGTGTGCTTCTAGGATCAAAGGATCCTAGGATTGTGATGTTTATTGATTGACTGCTTTGTGAATGAGTATATGTATGTTGCTTATATGATATGAATGGGTTAGAAAGATTATTAGTCATTTGTTTTGAAAATGTTACGCATTGGCATGTGCATGCTAGAATTGATATCTGTTTAGGACAGATGAGGCGGGGTATCGAGTCGAGTGTCTCCTCGACCCCAATTGTGCATTAGAAAGCATCATAGAATGATAACTGCATAGGACAGCTACGAGCCAACCGCAGATCGAGACTACTCTCTGTGGATTGGCTAAGTTTTTCAAAGAGGTGATTGACGTGATTGATGTGATGATTGATATGAATGTGTACGTTGTTGCATATGCATTGCCATGGGCAACAATGCAAATGGATGAAATAAAGGGTAGTTGTACCCGTACTGTATAACGGCTAGCAATGACTGTTACTGTATGTATAGACCTCGTGTGGAGGCATTGGGAGGTGTAAGTGCACTCATAGGGTGTATTAACCTCATGTGCTAGCCAGTCATCTTGTGAATGAGTAATGATAATGATAAAAAAGAAAACGAAAGGATAAGAGGGAGACGTCCCGTTCTCGCCACTGGTCTCGCCTGTCAGAGCGCAGGCGGTGCAAGGCCCTAGGGTTCTGTTGTGTGTTGTGCTTGGAGCGTTGGGCTCCCGCCTTCCCAACCTGGGTGTCCTAGGGAAGGTTGAGTATCTCACCTTGGACTTCACACATCCAGGGATGAGTGCTCTACCGCTGCAGCGGGTGAAATGAATCCATACTGTTATGGGCCACCACGGGGGTTGTCTCTCGGCTGTAGGCCGCCCGCGGTGTGCACGTGTCTGTGTTGCACCCACAGGAACTGTTAATGCACTAAAGTTAATGAAAATGTAATGTGTTTGATAGAATGCATGTGACTGACGTATATGTGATTGATATGAATGCAAGTGTTATGTTTAAGCATGCTTCGCATGTGACTGATGTTGTGTTAGTGTGGCCATCAAGTGGCTTTTACGTGTCGTACTCTGACACGACATGACGATAGATGGGTTGATATTTGTTCTTTTATTTGAGCCTTACTTGAGAGGGTTTGACATTTTCCTGGCTTGTTGCCATACTGCGAAGGTTGAGCCTTCAGTTGTTTTCTTTTTCAGGTTTTGGCGGACCCGGGGCAATAGGTTGAGCAGATGGCTTCACTCACGTCCTATTGGGGAGGTTTTGAGATTGTCGTTTGTAGTGTCGGCGCGTCATGTTTTGGTTTTATTGATGTCTTCTTTTTGTTAGGCATCAATGTTATGATTTTGGGGCATTTTGGTCATGCACATAGATGTGAATTTGTATGAAACAAAATGGTTATATAAATGAAAGTTCGCCCCATTGTTTTGAATTGCTTGGCTCATCGTCTTTTTGAATTGTTGGGTAGTCACACCTCGATGCTTTATGTTTAGAAAAAAAAAAGGGTTTGTGGGTTAAAAGGTCGGGGTGTGACAGTTTTGGTATCAAAGCCATGGCAAACCCCATTATGGATGTGAGTTAAAGCCTATTTGTGAAGCCGTGTTGCCCAGGTACGCATTTGTTTGATCAGTTGGTTATTGTAGTTTTGATTTTTCAAGTATAAGTATGTAATGTGATCTATGTTTTGAACTTCGTGCTAATGCACGTTGTGATTTGACTTGTGAGTTTGTTATTGGTCGTGATTTGAGAATAAAGGATCTTGTTTGTACAGATGGAATATCATCGTAGGGGTAAGAAGCGAGCTGGGCCGTCTTCAGAGGCACATAGAGAGCCCAGCCCAACCCATTCTGATGCGCATACTCCGCGGGGTGACAGTGCGTCAGAGCCCCAGTATGCCCAGCTAGGTGGGGGTGCCCAAACCCCACCGAGACAGACTCCGCCAGTGGATCAGCAGACTATATTGCTGACCACGTTAATGCAGTCAATGGTCGGTAATCAGAGGAGTAATGCATCTCCTTCGGGGGACACCAGTGCTCCAGTTCGGGAGAAGTCAACGACAGTGTCTTATCAGCAGTTTATGGCGATGCAACCGCCTATCTTTTCAGGAGGGGGCAGTCATGACAAGGCAAAGGACTGGATTGAAGAGGTTGAACGTATTTTTGGGCTTCTGAAGGGTCCAGAAGAAGATAGAGTGAACTATGGCTCCTATTTGTTGAAGGGTGATGCCAAGAATTGGTGGCAATCAACTAGTGAGATTCGGTTCGCTGGCTAAGGGTCAATCTCATGGAAGCAGTTTAGAGATTCCTTCTTCAGCACATACTTTCCAGTGTATGCCAGAGACAAGAAAATGCAAGAATTTCTAGATTTGCAGCAGAATCAGTCGAGCTTATAAGAGTACATTACGAGATATCGGCACTTGGAGGTGTATTGCCCACACCTTTATACTACGGATGAGGCCAGAGCAGACAAGTTTGTGCGTGGGCTGCGAGATGGACTACGAAGCAAAGTGTTGACAAGTAGACCTCGTGACTTGGATGAGGCGGTTACAATGGCACGATGCATAGAAGAAGGATCATCAGAAGAAAGCAGGCCAGCATTCACAAGGTGGACGGACACAGGTAAAGCGCCAACACTTTGCGGGCAGGACAAGGCCTTATGAGAGGCGGGATGACCGAACTTTCAAACGGAACCAGCCTACACGTAGTGAGGCCACACAGGGGTCAGTGGCCACTCCGACTTCTCAGAAGTGCCCCACTTGTTCTCGTGTGCACCCTGGGAAGCCGTGCTATCCGGTGACTGGGGCTTGTTTACACTGCGGAGGTATGAGACACTTTATCAAGGATTGCCCGTTGAAGAAAGAAAGAGAATTGAAGAAGCCTGAAGCCGGTTCATCTAGCGCACGACAGACGTCTGGACGTGTCTACGCTACTACTGTGGAGGAGCTCCAGGCACACGACCTCGTTGAAGGTACTTTACTTGTCAGTTCTCATATTGCTAGAGTGTTATTTGATGCAGGAGCGACGCATTCTTTTATATCTAGTCGATTTGCTACCTCACTAGAAGTGTCGGCTAGAAGAATGCCGTATGTTTTAAAAGTTGTTAGCCTGATGCATGCTCAAGAGTCGTGTCGTGAGTATCTTCCTGATGTGGACGTGGAAATCTATCAATTTCACCTACCCGCATAGTTGGTGATCCTAGGTCTCAGTGAGTTTGATGTGATTTTGGGTATGGATTGGTTGTATGCGCATTATGCCATTATAGATTGCAGGAAGAAGCAGATACAGATGTTGACTAATGAGATGCAGCCTGTGGAATTTCATGCTCGTAGGGCCAGTCGAACTGATAAGATATTGGTGTCTGCATTGAAGGCTAAGCGATGGATAGAAAGTGGAAGCGTTGCCTTCTTGGTCAATGTGTTGATCAATGAGGCTGAACGGATGATATTGCAGGATGTTGCCGTGGTGAGTGAGTATCCTGATGTGTTTCCTGTTTCCTGAGGAATTGTCGAGTTTGCCTACAACTTGAGAAGTGGAGTTCAAGATAGAGTTGTTACCAGGGACAACTCCTATTTCTAAGGCACCCTACCGTATGGCACCAGTAGAGTTAGAAGAGTTGAAGAAGCAACTGCAGGAGCTCTTAGATAAGGGCTTCATCCGACCTAGTGTGTCTCCTTGGGGAGCACCTGTATTGTTTGTGAAAAAGAAAGATGGGACTATGCGCTTGTGCATAGATTATCGTATGTTGAATCAAGTCACCATCAAGAATAAGTATCCGCTTCCAAGAATTGAAGACTTGTTTGATCAGCTTAAGAATGCAAAGGTTTTTTCTAAGATCGATCTGAGGACAGGCTACCATCAACTCTTGATACGGGAGGAAGATGTTTCTAAGATTGCTTTTCGAACCAGGTATGGGCATTATGAATTCAGGGTCATGCCTTTTGGGTTGACTAATGCTCCCGCAACGTTCATGGACCTCATGAATCGGGTTTTCCAAGAGTTCTTGGATCGTTTTGTTATTGTGTTTGTTGATGATATTTTGGTGTACTCAGAGAGTGAGGCAAAGCACAAAGACCACTTGAGAAGTGTGTTGGGTCTTTTGCGCAAGCATAAGCTTTACGCCAAATACTCTAAATGTGAATTTTGGCTAGAGAAGGTAAACTTTCTGGGTCATGTGATCTCGAAGGATGGAGTATCCGTCGATCCGGCTAAGGTGTCAGTTGTTCAGGACTGGAGGACACCTTGCAGTGTAACTGAGGTTAGAAGCTTTTTGGGATTGGCAGGATAGTATCGCAGGTTCATACAAGACTTTTCGAAAATAGCTACACCAATGACTAAGCTACTGAGAAAAGGAGTGAAGTTTGTTTGGAATGAAGAGTGTGAGAAGAGTTTTCAAACTCTGAAGGACAAGCTTACTTCTGCCCCTATTCTGACGCTTCCATCAGGTCATTTCCGGTTTTTTGGTGTACACTGATGCTTCGGGGATCGGATATGGTTGTGTGTTGATGCAGCATGGCCGTGTAGTGGCTTATGCATCAAGACAGTTGAAGGCCCATGAGCAACACTATCCCACTCATGATTTGGAGTTGGGAGCAGTTGTGTTCGCATTGAAGATGTGGAGACACTATCTTTATGGTGCAACATTCGAGGTGTTTACAGATCACAAGTCCTTGAAGTATATATCCTCGCAAAGGGATCTCAACTTGAGGCAAAGAAGATGGATCAAATATTTAAAGGATTATGATTTCACCATATCGTATCATCCAGGCAGGCGAATGTGGTGGCAGATGCGTTGAGCAGGCATGCCAAGGCGACAATGTGCAGTATGTTGACTCGTTCTTGGACATTATTGCAAGATGTGATAGCTTGGCAGCCTTACATTTGTGATGAGAACAAGGCAACGATGACAGCCTTGATACGACATCCTTTGATGGAAGAACTTGTAATGAAGCAAAAGGAAGATCCAGAGTTTGCTAAGAACATGGAAGCAAGCCAGAAGACCGATTCTCTTTGGCATCAAGATGAAGATGGTTCATTGCGGTTTCGGCAGAGATTATGGGTTCCTAGAGATGAAGGGGTGAAGCGTCTGTTGCTTGATGAAGCTCACAAATCTAAGTTTTCTATTCACCCTGGCAGTACAAAGATGTTTCAGGATATGAAGAGTAATTTTTGGTGGCCTGGAATGAAGCGTGAAATTGCAGAATATGTGGCAAAGTGCTTAGTTTGCCAACAGGTAAAAGCAGAACATCAGCGGCCAGGAGGCTTGTTGCAAAGAATCGATATTCTAGTGTGCAAATGGGAAGACATTACGATGGATTTTGTGGTTGGGTTGCCTCGTACCAAAAGACAACAGGATGCCATATGGGTGATTGTTGATCGACTTACGAAGTCCACTCATTTTCTGCCAATCAGAATCAGTCAGTCTTTGGAAAGTCTCGCAGAGTTATATATTGGCGAGATAGTAAGATTGCATGGAGTGCCAAAGTCTATCATTTCGGATCGTGATACACGTTTTACTTCTAGGTTTTGGGGGCAATTACAGAAGGCTTTGGGTACCAAGCTTAAGTTGAGCACAGCGTTCCACCCCCAAACTGATGGGCAGTCTGAGAGGACCATTCAGACTTTAGAGGACATGTTGCACACATGTGTCTTAGAATGGAAAGGAGAATGGGACAAACATGTGAAATTGGCAGAATTTGCATATAATAACAGTTACCACTCTAGTATTGGGATGACACCTTTTGAGGCTTTGTATGGAAGGCCTTGCAGATCGCCAGCTTGTTGGACCGAATTGGGTGATGGTAAGATCGAAAACCCTTTAGTATTGCAACACTACACCGACCAAGTGCTATTGATAAGGAAAAAGTTGTTGACTGCTCAGAGCAGACAGAAAAGTTATGCTGACATTCGTCGTAGAGAATTGGCTTTTGAGGTGGGTGATCATGCGTTTTTAAAGATTTCTCCTACTAAAGGTGTTTTTCATTTTGGTGCGAAGGGAAAATTGAGCCCAAGGTTCGTAGGACCTTTTGAGATATTAGAGAAGATTGGAGAGGTGGCATACAGATTGGCCTTACCACCAGATTTGAGTACGTTCATGACGTCTTCCATGTTTCCATGCTTCGAAAATACGTACCAGATCCGACACATGTGATTGATTTTCAGGGTATTCTAGTACAAGATGATTTGACAATGGAAGAACAGCCCATTAGAATTGTGGATCATCGAGAGCAAGTGCTTCGCACTAAGAGAATTCCGTTGGTGAAAGTGGAATGGCAGTACCATGGGTTGAAGGAGAGTACATGGGAACCTGAGGAGGACATGCAGAAGAGATATCCACACTTGTTCTTGCATTGAGGTATGATCTAAATTTCAAGGACGAAATTTTTTTTTTTATGGAGGGTAGGATGTAACGCTCGTTGTTTTTGGGCAGGTCGGGTCGGATAGGAACCTAGACCCGGACCCGAACCCTTGGCGTGAAAGAGCCCGACGCGAGGGCTCTTCTCCCTCGCCTTTCCCTCTTTTCTCTCGTCTATCTCCTGGCTACTCACGGCCAGTGCAGAGAAGAAGAAGACGAAGGTGGTGCAGGCGGTGGCTCGACCGGCAGCGGCGGAGGTGGCGACGGCGGCAGCGTGGGTAAGCTCTCCTCTGCTGCCCTATCTTCTCCCTCTCTCGTTATTTCTGCTGCCTTTCCCGTTTCCTCTTTTTCCCCTTTCGTCTGCTCTCCCTCGCATCTCTCTCTGCCCACGCTCACTCTTTCTCTCGTCTCCTTCCCATTTCTCATTCACGCTCACCTCACTGCTGACCTTTTTCCCCTTTGACCGAACCCTCTCCCCTATCAGTCCCCCTCTGTTTTTCTCTCTCTCCCTCTACTCGACCTCCCTCTCTGTCCACGCTTCACGCTCGCTCCCCATTTTCTACTTGTTTTTCTATTTTCTCCAATCGAGCACTCTCTCTCACTGATTTTCACTATTCTATCACTGTTTGATCCGATTTCAGCTTGGGGATTTGTCCTCCCCCTCGTAACAACGTTTAGAGACATTGCGTAAGGAAAACTGTTGTAGTGTACTTCAATGACATTTTGGTCTTTAGCCTCACAATTACTGATCACCATGGTCATCTACGTCAAGTCCTAGAGACATTGCGTAAGGAAAAACTGTTTGTTAATGCCAAACTGAGGTAGTCAATAGAATTCTAGAAAACTTACTAAGGTGTCCCGTAGGAGAGAATACAAAAACTTAGGACTTACTGCTACCTCAAGCTGAGTTTGCGTATAATAACTCAGTCAACCATTCCACTGAGAAGACTCCTTTCCAAGTGGTTTATGGTCGATCCCCAAACCATGTTGTTGACTTATCCCCAATACCCGGTACTGGAGAACATGCTCCAGCGGCACTTGATGCTATTGAGTATATGCGTGATGTTCATAGTCAAGTGAAACAAAAGCTCCAGGAGAGCTATGAAACCTACAAGTCCCGTGTTGATCAGAGTCGTCGAGATGCCAACTTTGAAGTGGGTCAATAAGTTTGGGTTCCCCTACGACCTGAACGATGCCTCCTTGGTACCTATAGCAAGTTAAGTCCTAGGAAATATGGCCCTTTCCGTATCAGTTGACGTCTAAGGAAAAATATTTATCTGCTTGAGCTTCCTGAGGATTGGCAAATTTCGCCGATCTTCAATGTTTCTGATCTGTTTCCCTACTCTAGTGACAATGATTCGTCGGAAATGACTTCTCTCGAACCAGGGGAGAATGATGTAGGGCAGGACCAAGCCCGTCACTTTCCTGGGCCCAGTTCCTCGCCTTAGGTTCCTCCTTCGGGCATCAGTGCAGTCCATGAGCCTTCAACCGTGGGATCCTCCGTAGACCAAGAGCTTGTTAAGAAATATGATTTCTTATTGTTGTTATCTCTTAATTAGGTATTATCTTAGTTAAGAGCTAGTTTAGGATTAGTTAGGAATTAGTTTAGGATTTAGTTTATTTCTTTCTTTTCTCTTTATTTTTTATTTTTTATTTTTTATTTTTTTATTATTTCTGCCAAACTAGCCGTTGGCAGTTCCAACAGCTCTATTAAGAGCTGTTGGAACTAGCCCAACGGCTAGTTTAGCTCATCTCTTCTTATTCTCTCTTATAAATATCCTTGTAACAGTCTTTGTAAACGATAAGCTGTGTTTTACAGCCTTTATATTGTTTATTGAATGAGTATTACTCTTCTTCACTTGGCCTTAGTGCCTTTTTGGTATTATATGTATTCTTTGTGACTGTTATAGTCACTTTTCACATGGTATCAGAGCCATTGGGCTGATTCTCAAAGCTTGTTAAAGGCTGCTGCTGAGATTTTATGTTGCTGGTTTGATTGAAGAGATTCTTTGCTGGAGGATATAATTTCTTGAAGGCCTTTTTGCTGCGGTTGCTCACCAACTGTTTGGTGAAATTTCTAGAAGAGTTTTTTCTTGACTTCCTTGGAGATTATTGTTTCAAGTATTGCTCTCATGGAAGACTCCAAAGTTTCAATTGAAGGAGGAAGCTATTATGCTCCATACAAGCTTGACGGAACCAATTATACACTATGGGCAAAATGTTTGGAAATGCATATCAAAGAAAAATATTTATGGGGCTTCATAAGAGGTACGTCTATCCCTCCCACTCTCAAGTTGACCAAAATAGAAAATGGGATTGAAAAACAACTAGATGGAGTGGAAAGACAAAATGCTATGAATGAATATTACAAAAAATTAGACGATTGGGAAGCTAAAAATTCTAGGATTAAAGAATGGATTTATGGAAGTATTGAACCTAGAATTGCCCAAAATCTTATGTATTATGAAAAGGCTAGTGAAGTTTGGGAATATCTTAAGGGAATGTTCACCCAAAAAGATATGGCCCGAAAGTATCTTTTGATTCAAAAGGCCCAAAGTATCAAGCAAGGAGAGAAAAATGTTAGAGAATTTTTCATGGAAATCTCTAGTGTATGGAATGAGTTAGATCAACTAAGTCCCGAACTAGGGTTGGACTGCAAATGCCATGAGATTAGAAGAAATGAAATAGATGAATTTCGGTTTTTTCAATTCCTTCAAGGGCTACGGCCCGAATTTGAACAAATAAGGTCAGCCCTTCTTTCTTCATCCTCTCCTCCACTCATTCATGAACTTCTTACAAAGCTAAGTGGAGAGGAAACTAGAATGAAATTATCCAAAGAAATGGATAAAGATAGTGTTCTTGTCTCAAAACAAGAAGAAGAAAGAGCCTTAGCCGCCTCTAGACCTGGAAACAACATCAAGTCTTTTAGACCTCCTCACTTTAAGAATCAAATTAGAGGAGAATATAAAGTTATTTGCCACTTTTGTCATGAACCGGGTCACATAAGACCTAGTTGCCCAAAGTTGAACAACAATGAAGGACAATCGCGGAATCTTGGAGGAAATTTTCTCAAAAGAGGAACTTCATATCCACAAGGAGGGCAACACAACCGGGGAATTTCATATCCTCAAGGTGGACATTACAACATTAGACAATTTGATCAAAGAAAGGCCGCAAATGTCACAAATGAATGATGTGATCTATCATCTATATCCACAACGTTGAATCAAATCATGACAGCCCTTCAACCCATGATCAAGGAGTCAAATTCCGGAGCACTAGCAACAACGGCATCCATCTCCAACACTCCTGGTATGTTTTCTTGGCTTTTAGATTCTGGTGCATCTTTTCATATGACACCAAATATATCATCTTTGACCAAATTTGAAAGAACAAGAAAAGAATCAAATGTTGTTACCGCCGATGGAACTTCTTTAAGTGTTAAAGGGATTGGGAATTTTGAAAAAGAATTTGGAAAACAAAAATTTTTTGTTCCAAAAGTTAGTTATGTTCCTAAACTTAATCTTAACTTACTTTCTGTGTCACAAATCTCAGACCTTGGATTTGATGTTGTTTTCTCATCAAATAAATGTTTGGTGCAGGATCACCAAACCGGGAGATTGATTGGGGAAGGTTTTAGAAAAGGGGACCTTTACTACATGGACAATTTATGCATCCCCAAAGAAAAGTTTTGTCACTATGTTGAAAATGTGGACATCAATGTTTGGCACCAAAGATTAGGTCATCCAAATGTTAGAAAATTGTCTATGATGAACCCTACCAAGAATATTTGTATTGAAAATTTTAAATGTAATAATTGTATACATGGAAAAATGAAATCTTTATCTTTTGGAGAAAGGAACTTCTTCTCTTCTTTGCCTTTTGAGCTTGTTCATTCCGATGTATGGGGACCCTCTCCTATCATGTCAAAAGGAGGGCTATCATATTATGTGATCTTTGTTGATGACTTCACTAGGTATTGTTGGATATATTTCCTAAAATATAAATCCGAAGTTTTTGAGATATTCAAAAATTTTCACATGTTAGTACAAACACAATTCAATGCTAAATTAAAAATTTTAAGGACTGATTCCGGAGGTGAATACATTTCAAATGAGTTCGAAAGATATTTGAAAAACTATGGGATAGTCCACCAAAAATCTAGTCCAAGAACACCTCAACAAAATGGACTTTCAGAAAGAAAACATAGGCACATAATTGAAACAACAAGAACCCTTCTTATTTCCAAAAATGTGCCTAAAAACTTTTGGGCTGAAACCGCACTTGCCTCTGTTTATCTTATAAACAGAATGCCTTCAAAAGTTTTACATAATACCACTCCGTTTGAAAAATTATTCAAGTATGAACCCGATTTCAGTAGACTTCGTATTTTTGGATGCAAATGTTTTGTTCTTAATGACAAGGCTGATAAGCTAAGTTCAAAAGTTATTGAATGTGCTTTTATTGGTTATTCTGAAACCCAAAAAGGCTACAAATGTTATGACTCAATTAAAGACAAGATCATTGTCTCAAGGAATGTAAGGTTTTGTGAAGATGAAAGTGGTTTTAAAAATTGTGGGGAGTCACAACACAATAATGATTATTCCTTTTTATTTAAGTTCCTTTCTCAATGTGATGATGAAATGCATGATGGTGATGATAGCAACACTGGTGGTAATGATAGTAGAATGGCCAAGGATATAATCACTTATCATAGAAGAAACCGGCAACAAGAAGTTGGTGAAGAAGAACATCATGAGACCATTGATCTCCAACCAACTCAAAGTGGAGAAAACCTTAGGAGATCCACTAGAAATGTAAGACAACCCAATAGGTTTGTGTCTTATGAAACTTTTACTCCATTTCATAGAGCTAGAATTAATGCCATTCACTCTCACTTTGAACCTTCTACTTTTAATGAAGCATCCAAATATATTGAGTGGAAGAATGCCATGTTAGAAGAATTGGATGCCTTGAGAAAAGCCCAAACTTGGGAAATACAAGATTTACCTATAGGGAAAAAGACTATTGGATGCAAGTGGGTATACAAGGTGAAAACTAAAAGTGATGGATCCCTAGAAAGGTATAAAGCAAGGCTTGTTGCCAAAGGTTACACTCAAGAATATGGTATTGACTATGAGGAAACATTTGCCCCTGTAGCTAGAATGACTACTGTTAGGACCCTTATTGCTTTAGCATCTGTTAAAAACTGGAATATCTATCAAATGGATGTTAAAAATGCCTTTTTAAATGGGGATCTTATGGAAGAGGTTTATATGGAAGTACCACCAGGGTTGTCTGTTCCTCAAAGGAAAGTTCTTAGACTTAAGAAGGCTCTTTATGGCCTCAAACAAGCTCCTAAAGCTTGGTTTGACCGCTTTAATTCTGTTATTTCTTATTATGGGTTTCATTCTTGCTTAACTGACACTGCCTTGTTTGTTAAGTATACTACTGCAGGTATCATAATTCTTCTACTGTATGTTGATGATATGATCATTACAGGTAGTGATAAGGAAGGTATTAGAGAATGTAAGAAATTACTACAAGAAACTTTTGAAATGAAAGATTTAGGTTTTCTAACGTACTTCTTGGGTATTGAGGTTGCATATTCTACTAGAGGATATTTTTTATCACAAACTAAGTTTGCTGCAGAGATCATTGCTAAATCAGGCATAACAGATGATAAGGTCACAGAAACTCCTGAAGCAGTAGGAAGCAAGATGAAGATTGATGATGGAGTTCCACTTGCCAATCCCACTCCTTACCGACAACTTGTGGGATCCTTGATGTACCTTAGCATCACTCGGCCTGACATTGCTCATGCAGTTCATACTGTGAGTCAATTTCAACATGCTCCATCAACCGTTCATATGGGAGCTGTTCTTCGTATCATCAGATATATTAAGGGAACAATAAACAAGGGAGTATTTATGTCTTCCTCTTCCTCCTTGAACTTGATTGCTTATACTGATGCTGATTGGGGAGGAGATCCTAATGATAGACACTCAACTACTGGATTTTGTGTTTTTCTAGGAGAATCACTCATCTCATGGAAATGCAAAAAGCAACAGAAAGTCTCACTATCCTCTACTGAAGCTGAATATCGAGCCATGGCTTCTACAACTATGGAAATTGTCTGGCTTCGCCAAATGCTCCTTGATATGGGAATAAAGATAGAAGAACCCACTGATTTATGCTGCGACAACAAGAGTTCTATCTACATTGTCAAGAATCAAACATTCCATGAACGAACAAAGCATATAGAAATGGACTGTCACTATGTTCGTGAAGAATTTTTGAAGAAGACTATCAAACTTCCATATGTCTCCTCCGAGTTCCAACTGGCTGATTTCTTCACAAAGCCTCTTTGTTCTCCCAGATTCAACTTTCTTTTAGATAAACTTTCGGTGATAGCACCGTAAGTTTAAGGGGGGGTGTTAAGAAATATGATTTCTTATTGTTGTTATCTCTTAATTAGGTATTATCTTAGTTAAGAGCTAGTTTAGGATTAGTTAGGAATTAGTTTAGGATTTAGTTTATTTCTTTCTTTTCTCTTTATTTTTTATTTTTTATTTTTTATTTTTTTATTATTTCTGCCAAACTAGCCGTTGGCAGTTCCAACAGCTCTATTAAGAGCTGTTGGAACTAGCCCAACGGCTAGTTTAGCTCATCTCTTCTTATTCTCTCTTATAAATATCCTTGTAACAGTCTTTGTAAAGGATAAGCTGTGTTTTACAGCCTTTATATTGTTTATTGAATGAGTATTACTCTTCTTCACTTGGCCTTAGTGCCTTTTTGGTATTATATGTATTCTTTGTGACTGTTATAGTCACTTTTCACAGAGCTTACACGAGAGGAGGTTCCTATGCGTAGATACTCTAGGCGGACCAAGGGTTGAAATGTAATTTTGATTTACATATGTTATTTTGTTATTCATTTTGTTAGTATATTCATTTTGATCTAAGTGGATCTGTTTGGATTTGGGCACTTGTTCAGGACCCGACCCGTTGCTATTCTCGTCCATATAAATGGGCGACAAAGTTAATTTGTAGACACGTTGAAGTCTGAACGAAGAAAGTTATGTTTGTCTTTATGTTGTTTCATCTTTCCCTTCGTTGTCCTCTAGTGTAACATTTTTAGTTTCCAGTTGTTCTGCAAGGCTTGCCTTGCATCAGCTCATCTTGAGAGAACAATGGTAGCTCGGTTCCTGTCTGGCCTGTCAATGCTTATAAGGATTGAAATTCTTGATTTAGCAAAAGCCTATAACAGGCTTAGCTGGCTAGCTCTAACTTTGTCTGAACCACCTAATGACTCTGTCGTGTCTGATGGAGGGGGTGGACGTGGATCTAGTACCCATGGGAGAGGAGTGATAGAAATCTAGCACCAATATCTGTAACCAGAAAACAGCACTCACGCAGGAAGATAGAGATATATATATATAGAGAGAGAGAGAGAGAAGGAGAGAGAGAATGAAAACAAGAAGAAACTGAGGAGAAGAAGCCGTAGCCAAAATGGTTTGCACGGCCTCTATTTATAATCCCATTTCCAGAATTCTAAGAGTCTCCAATCGTAGAATCCTAGGAGATTTCACAAGCTCCAAGGACATTAATTACATCATAGAAATCTAAGAGACTTCACATATTACAAGGATATTAACTACAACATAGAATCCTAGGAGACTTCCCATATAACAAGGATATTAACTACAACATAGAATCCTAGAAGACTCTTCACATGTTACAAGGACATTAAATATCTTAACACATTCTACAAGGAGGTGGAATCCTAAGAGACTCCTCTTCAACGTGCTGGTGAAGGATTTATATTTTAACACCCTCCCTCAAGTTGTGCATGGTTTTGCACCATGTACAACTTGCCTTTTAGAAACCAGAATCGTTCCTTTGTTAATCTTTTTGTAAATAAGTCTGCAACTTGTTCATCTGTACGAACATAAATAGGCTGAATCTCCTTGTCTTCCACCTTTTGTCTAACAAAGTGTTGATCAATCTCAATGTGCTTTGTTCGACCATGTTGTACGGGATTAAAGACAATGTTAATAGCGCTTTGATTATCGCACATTAACATTGATGTTTTAATCTTTTCTCCAATGTCTTCTAGCAAATGTCTAACCCATGTAACTTCAGCAGTACCTGCAGCCATGCATCTGTATTCAGCTTCAGTGCTGGATCTTGCTACTGCCTTTTGCTTTCGACAACTCCAAGACACAAGATTACGTCCAATGAAAATACAAAAACCAGAAATGGACTTTCTTTGATCGGGATCTCCAACCCAATCTGCATCTGTGAATGTCATAAGTTGATTTCCAGTAGTTATATTTTCATTCTTACCATAAACTAAGTCATCTCCTGCTGTCCCTTTAAGATATCTTAATATTCTTTTGACAGCATCCATGTGAGTATCTCTAGGTGCATGCATAAATTGAGATACTTGATTCACAGCATATATAATATCTGGTCTAGTAAATGTAAGATATTGAAGTGCCCCAACAATACTTCGATATTGCGTAGGATCTTCATATAACTCCCCATCTTGAGCACTTAGTCTTTGATTTAGAACACTAGGAGTTCCAACAGGCTTACAATCAGACATACCTGACTTTTTCAGCAGATCCAACGTGTATTTCTGTTGTGTCAATGTGAGGCGATTATTGTGCCTATCAATCTCCACTCCAAGAAAGAATCGTAAATCACCAAGCTCTTTCATTTTGAAGTTTTGCATCATCAAAACTTTAGCTTCTTCTATGTGTTTTTCTGAATTGCCTGTGATAACAATATCATCAACATATAAAAGAAGTAAAGTAAATATGTTTTCCTTTCGATAAATGAAAAGAGAGTGATCTAGAGGACATCTCCGAAAACCACATTCTTGAATCTTGCAAGAGAAACTGTCAAACCACGAACGTGAGGCCTGTTTAAGTCCATAAATAGATTTTCTTAGTTTGCAAACCCATGCATGAGAGTCTCCTTTCGTGTATCCTGGAGGTTGTTCCATATATACTTCCTCCCTTAAATCACCATGAAGAAAAGCATTCTTCACGTCCATTTGATGTAGTCTCCATCCATATTCAACTGCCAATGATATAATCACGCGAATTGTTCCCATTTTGATCACAGGGCTGAATGTCTCATCATAATCTTCTCCATATTGTTGTGTAAACCCTTTTGCTACTAACCTTGCTTTGTGTCTTTCTATGCTGCCGTCAGGTTTGTATTTAATTTTGTATACCCATTTGGAGCCCACTACGTTCTTTTCGTGTGGCCTCGGAACGATCTCCCATGTTCCACATTCATGCAAGGCATCCATTTCTTCTTTCATAGCCTTTCTCCAATGATGTGATTTTGATGCTTGATCAAATGAAGTAGGTTCTTCCTCCTTGCCAACTTTTGCCATGAATAACTGAAAATCAAGTGATAAAGAATCATAGCTAACCCACCTGTGAATGGGATGACGAATGCGTTGGGATCTTCTAAGGTGGGGCATGTTGTCTTCTTCACTGTGAGCATCTCTGTCCTTTAGTCGTCGACTGTAGATAAGACCCGAATACCGATGTGCATCGTTGCTCTGTTCTTCATTATTGTTTTTGTGATGACTTGATGACTGTGTTGGATCTTCTTGATTTTCACTTTGAGCCATATCTAACGGTTGTATTGCTCTCTCTGAATCTTCACTTTGAGGCACATCATTTTCTATAACAGGATCTGCATTGAATAACTGTGTACTGGTCCAGGGATCATAAGATTCAATGGTCATAGGCATTTCATTTGTATTATCAAAACTATGTTCATCAAAAATGACATTTCTTGAAGTTTTGATACGTTTAGTTGTTGGATCATAGCATCGAAAACCTTTATATTCATCAGCATATCCAACGAATCTACATTGAATAGCTTTGTCTTGAAACTTGTTCCTCAAGGCAGCATCAACGTGAACATAACATACACAACCAAAAACCTTCAAGTTCTTGTAATCAGGTTGTTTGCCTAAGAGTGTAAAATATGGCGATTTAGACATCAAGAGTGTCATAGGCAAACAATTTATTATGTATACAGCAGTATGGAAGGCTTCAGTCCACAAGGAAATGGGCACATTAGTATCATGCATCATGCTCATGGCGCTTTCAACTATATGTCGATGTTTCCGCTCAACTACACCATTTTGTTGTGGTGTGTAAGGGCAAGAAATTTGTCTAGTTATCTCTTTTTCACGTAGAAATTCAATAAAATCAAGCGAGGAATATTCTCCCCCTCCATCACATTGAAATTGCACTACATTGGATGAAAATTTAGTTTGAATCATGGCATAGAAGTTTCGAAATATGTGAGGTACTTCTGATTTGTGTTTCATGAAGTAAATCCAGGTGAAACGTGAGTAAGAGTCAATGAATAAGACATAATATCTTGACCCAGACATGGAATCAATAGGGGCTGACCCCCATACATCAGAAAAAATAGTTTCAAAAGGTTTGGAAGCCCTTTGATTTATATTATGGAAAGGTAAAACATGACTCTTACAAAGTCCACAACTTGAACATTTTTTGACACTTGAAGTAAGAGGTAAACTTGATCTTGGAATGAGACTATCTGTGACAAGTTTTTTAATGAAATGTCGACCACAGTGTCCTAGCCGACTATGCCACAAATCAGACTCCAAAAATTGGTTAGGGCCCCTTACTTTTGATTGAAAATGGCAAGAACTTGGCACTGATGACGCATTATGAGAAAGAGAAAATGTCTTCAATCCTATATCAAAAGTGGATGAATCCTTGGGTAGACATTCCTTGAGGACGTACATATTCCCTTGACGCTCCCCTCTAGCGAACATTTTCTTCGTTTGGAGGTCCTTGACATAGACAGAAGAAGGTGTGAATTCAACAGAAGAGCTTGTATCATCAATGAGTTTAGAAATGGATATGATGTTCTTTTTTATATTGGGAGCAAGAACAACATTAGACAGTGATAGAGACGAGGATGACAATGAAATATGTGCATTTCCAATATGTGTAATAGGATGAGATTTTCCATCACCTGTTATAATGCAACTTCTACTGTAATGAGGGGATAAGTTAGTCAATTTACCTGCATTTCCTGTCACATGGGTAGCTGCACCTGAATCCAAGAACCATTCTCCTTGCTCATTTTGCTTTATAGTCATCTTTGAGAATGCGGTCATCAATAGCTGTTGCATATCTTCAGCGGTGGATTTAGAACTTTGTCCTCCTTGTTTATAATCATGTCTTACCTCTTTGTTTTTATTTTGAGGATTAAACCAACATTGTGCCTTCATGTGTCCTTTCTTGTTGCACTGAAAACAAATTGGTATTTTTCTTGAAGTATCCAAAGGAGACATACCTTGGTTATGTGGTGTTGGTAGAATGCCACGACCACCATGGTTGGAGTTCCCATGGCTCTTACCAAATTTTACATTCATAGCCAATACATTTTGGGAGTTCCCTTGATCAGTCCTTTCAATGACTCTTTTCATATTCATTTCATGTTGGAGAAGTTTACCTTGTAGTTCGTTGAAGGAAGGCAGAACAGGAAGGACCTCAAGAGCTGTAATAAAAGCATGATAATCATGCCCAAGTCCATTCAAGGTTTGCTGCACCTTTTCCTTATCAGAAATGTTATTCCCTGAGGCAGCAAGTTGGTCTGCGACGGCTTTAATACGCCCCAAATAATCCATGATAGACGTTGAACCTTTGCTCAAATTCTGAAATTCTTTCTATAAGTACATAATTCGAGCTTCTGATATTTGGGAAAAGGTATCAGCAAGGGTTTCCCATAATTCTTCTGCAGTACAATCATCAGAAACTGAAAGTAACACTTGTTGAGATAAAGTGGACAAAATATACGCAACCAGACTTTGATCACATCTCATCCACATAGCATGTTCAGGATTGTTGTCTTCATGAACAGCAATAACTTCTCCTGCCTCATTTTTTATTTCCTGTAAGACGGACATTGGTGGAGCCTTTGTTGAACCATCGAGATGTCCAAAGAGGCCTTGACTTCTTATGAAAGGCATGATTTGCCTTTTCCAGATCAGATAATTCTCATGGTTGAGTTTTTCGGTAATAAGGTGAGGAAGAAAACTTGAGGACATGCCAGAATGCGAAAGGTTTTCCATGACAGCAGAAAGGAATGGTATATAGGTAGAAGATGAGAGGGAAAGAAGACACGATATAACAAGATGTGTCCTTGAGTAAGCAAGAAGAAAAAGGAACAAGAATTGCGCAAGAGAAAAGTAAATTCAGGATAGAGACAAGATGAGAAAAGAGTTCTAACTAGATCAAACCTGTTTGGGCATTTCGTTTGGTAGAGATAACGTAACCTGGCGCTCTGATCCCATGATAGAAATCTAGCACCAATATCTGTAACCAGAAAACAGCACTCACGCAGGAAGATAGAGATATATATATATAGAGAGAGAGAGAGAAGGAGAGAGAGAATGAAAACAAGAAGAAACTGAGGAGAAGAAGCCGTAGTCAAAATGGTTTGCACGGCCTCTATTTATAATCCCATTTCCAGAATTCTAAGAGTCTCCAATCGTAGAATCCTAGGAGATTTCACAAGCTCCAAAGACATTAATTACATCATAGAAACCTAAGAGACTTCACATATTACAAGGATATTAACTACAACATAGAATCCTAGGAGACTTCCCATATAACAAGGATATTAACTACAACATAGAATCCTAGAAGACTCTTCACATGTTACAAGGACATTAAATATCTTAACACATTCTACAAGGAGGTGGAATCTTAAGAGACTCCTCTTCAACGTGCTGGTGAAGGATTTATATTTTAACAAGGAGGTGGTTGAGGCAATTGTGGTCGTAGCAAATGGAAACTTTTAAAGTCAATTGGGTCATCTTGAAGACAGGTATTTGAACAAAAACAGGCGTCCTCCCTTTCTTCAATCCTCTGTCCAAGACAAAACTTCTTCTACTGCTCCCACTAAGCCCACATTCCAGGTTGCCTCTCCAACTGTATTTGCTCCGGCTGCTGCTACCTCGAGTGAGAACAAAGGTTTCTCCTTAGATGCATTCTCTCCGAGTCTCAATCGCTCAGAATATAACCAGATTTTAGCCCAAAGATCTAATACAACATCTACCTCTACTGTTGTATCTGGTGATGCCTACTCATTGCGCATCGAGTGATAGACCTAGTAGTAAAAGTCCTTTTTGATCTTATTCATGTTGATGTATGGGGGCCAAGTCGAGCTCTTTGTCAGTCTAAGTTCTGTTATTATGTGGTTCATGTTGATGATTTCACAAGAATGTCTTGGGTCTACTTATTGAAAGACAAATCTAAAGTCATTTGCATCCTCAAATCTTTCATTCTTAAAAAAAAGCCTCAGTTTAATTCGTGTGTCAAATGTATTTGCACTGACAATGCCCTTGAATTCCGCTCCCTCTATCTCATGCAATTTTACAATGCCCATAGCATTCGTCAGTACACATGTGCTCATACCTCTATTCAAAATGAGATAGCAGAAAGAAAACACCAACACCCGTTAGAAGTTGCTCGAACCTTATGATTCAAGGGAATGTTCCTTCCTTCTTTTGGGGTGATGCAATATTGACAGCTTGTTGCCTTATAAACTGATTGCCTTCCTCTTTTATGGACAATAAAACTCCTATCCACCTTCTTTACCTGGACAGCAAGTTGTTTCATCTACCTCCTAAGGTTTTTGGGCGTACATGTTTTGTGCATATCCGTGGACCAAAACGAGACGAGATTACTGCCTAAGCAATGAAACGTATACTTGTGGGTTACTCTCGAACTCAAAAGGGATACAAGTGCTTTGACCCCGTCCTAAAGAAAGAGTATGTTAGTGCAAACCGTAGTCACAAAAAGCGCGTTTTTTTAAAAAAAAACGCAATAAATTAAATGGCCGTTCAAATAAGGTTCCCTCAGACATGCATCATTTTCAGTATTCAAAGTCTATCAAAGTAAAAAATAAAAAATAAAAAAAAATAAAAAAAAACCCACCATCAGTGGCATTGGAGAAACAAATTATTTTAGGAGAAACTAACCAAAAGGCGCAATGCATGGGGATCATCATCTCGATCAGCAAGTGCCAAAAGCACTATATCCAAGGGAAGCAGTTCATGTGTCCAAATGAAAAAGGAAAGATTTGCACTAGCCTTAAATAAGAGATCCTGCATTTGAGGCAACAGAGATAAGGAGAATTATCTTCTTTCATAAACTGCATACTCTCACGAACAACTGAAGCAGCTGGTTCTCTTAAATGAGGGGGGTTGGAAAACCAAGAAAGTCTAAATCATGAAGAAACTTACCTGTATAAGATGCCCATGTTGAAGTTCAATCTGAATGTGGTGAAGAAGAACATCCACCATTGTATATATATTTGATGTCACTTCATCAGGTGAAAGCTCTCTCAGGACACGTGACTGACTTGACATGATCAGAAGGTGTGTGGGATGTAATTTAGCATCTATAAGTCACAATATAATAAAAAAATCGAGATACTGGAAGGAAATTACTTACAAGGTTTGCACTGTTGATGTTATCAGGGTGTCCATTCATCAACATCCAAGCACCAGCACACAGGTACTTGCGGTGCTGAGGAAAACTATGATTGATGTAAGTCATCACATATGTGGGATCAGCTTGAGGTGAAAGAAGCTGTGTACACTGGTTGATGACAGTGGCTTCCGCCTGAAACAGTGAGAGATTAAGAAGCACAGATTCTAGAAAGATGACATTAAAAATATTGACCACATCAAAGAGAAGGCTGCAAAGGGAAAAATTGATACAACATATGAAAACACATGCATCCATAAACAAAGAACTATTAGTTTGGATGCATCACAAGAATGAAGCATTATACAGATGCCTGCCAAAAGAAGAGAAAAGAGTACCACATTTTTGCTCATCTATAAAGAATGAGGCAACCAATCTGTGGTGGCAATATAAGCTTCCTTATTCTAAACAAAAAGTGCAGACTGTACATATTCAAGTACAAAAAGAGTGTATCAAAGACCTGCTGCCAAGCTTGGATGACCTGCCCTCGCTTATCCATCCGAACCTTCAGGAATTCACGGATCATAGGAGGAAAGTGCCGCAATGTTTTCTCAGACCATGTATGCTGGCTTGCTGCCAATATTTGTTCCAGGAGTGGTTGAAGGTACAAAAAGTTATCAAGTTCTCCTATACCACGTGTCTTACTCATAATGGCAAGGCTAACAATACAAATCCTATTCAATGTTTCTGTGAGCTCAGAGGGCTCCTGCAAAAGAATTGCCAAAGTTAAACCAATTTATACCAAAGAGAACAACTGCATTCCTAGAGAGCCAATACCTTCAGGTCCCTCTTCACAGAGAAATTGTCCCGCAATGAAAGTATAAGATTCATGCATAAGTTTTCAGCAAGTCGGAAACTGCGATGTTCTCCTCTTTTTCCCTTCATTGATGCAATTGTCTTTGAGACATCATATAACAGGGAACGGGATCTCCCATTATACCTTCAGGAGGCAACTAGAACAGTCAAGTGGCCATAAATTGGGAATCCAAATACAACATATACGACATAATAGAAATATAACAGGGAATAGGATCTTCCCCACTATATATATATATATATATATAGGTCTCTCTCTCTTTTCCGCTCTCTCTCTCTCTCTCTCTCTCTCGCTATATAATATATATATATATATATATATATATATATATATATATATATATATATATTATAGCAAGAGAGAGAGAGAGATGGTATATCCCAGAGCAGTTAGGTCAGGGACAAAAATCAGACAATTTATAATAGGTACTCTGAGTATTTTTTGTGCAGATGTGATTTATTTGGCCTTTGCTCGGGGCTTAGCATAGCTGGTCAGGCTGATCGGCAGGTGAAGGATCTGTCACCAATTGGACTCCCATGGGCTTATATATATATATATATATATATATATATATAGAGAGAGAGAGAGAGAGGAACTCGTGTATGCCAGTACACTTGGAATTGTAGGACTATCATTTACTATATAATTGGTAGTAGACATCAATTTCTCAATTTTCACTATCAATCTAGCACCCCATCTTGTTACTAACAAGACCCAACAAAGCTGACCACATGATTGAAAATGTCACTTCAACAGTCACAAAATAGAAACACAGCAAGAATAGGCACTAAGGCCAGACAGAAGAAATATTCCTTCTATTCAATCACTAAAAGTGCTGTTTATAACAGCTTACATTTAAAGGAGGAATAGTGCTATATTTATCTACAAAGAGATCTTAAGGAAAAAGAAAGGCTGACAAAGACTAGCTATTGGGCTAGTTCCAACGGCTCCTTGGAGCTAACCAACAGCTAGTGCAAATAAACAGAAAATAAAAAATAAAAAATACAGAAATACAGAAATTCCTGTGTACAAATATACATATTACAACATATGAGTAAACATACATTCACCTATAGTCACATATGCTCTACACATACATGAATATAGATAATATATGCACATATCTATACATATAATGCATTTCTTAACAACCCCCTCAAATTTACAGCATTACCACTGAAAGTTTGTATAGAAGAAAATTAAATCCGGGCAAACATAGAGGTTTAACGAAGAAATCGGCCAGCTGGAATTTAGAGGAAACATGCAGAAGTTGAATAGTTTTCTTCAGAAAATTTTCATGAATATAGAGGCAATCCATGTTTATATACTTGGTGATGGTACGTTTATAGAATGTCTGGTTCTTAGCAATCTAGATATAGCTTTTGTTGTCACTGCACAATTTTGGTAGGTTCTTCTATGCTTGTTCTCACATCAAAGAAGAATTGATAGAGCCAAACAATTTTTATGGTTGTAGAGGCCAGGACACGATACTCAACTATTGTAGAAAAAAAGAAGTTTTTTGTTGCTTTTGCACTTCTATGAGATGAGTGATTCTCCTAAAAAAGAGAAAAATCCAATGGTCGAATGTCTATCATTTGGATCCCCTCCCTAATCTGCATCAGAAGAAGTAACCAAATTGAGAAAAGAAGATGAACCCATAAATACTCCCTTATTTGTTTTCCCTTTGATGTATCTAATGATACCAAGAACAGCTCTCATATGAACGGTTGATAGAGCATGCTGAAATTGACTTACTATATGAACTGTGTTAACATATCATGTATAGGGAACCGGGTCTGGATCTAGACCCGGTCCCATGGGCACGGGTACCGAGAGTGGCTCGGTACCCTAGGCGTTTTTCCCTCTTATTTAATCCCACTTATGGTGTAATTGTTGATTAAGTGGAATAACATTTTCTCTCTCCTAGGGTTGCGGTTGTGCACCTAGGTTAGAGCTTCTCCGTGGTTTTTCACCTCTCTTAGAGGTTTTCCACGTATATTGTGTGTTCCTTTTCTTTCTCTCCATCTTGGTGTGTGTTTCTACATGGTATCAGAGCCAACGCGTGAGAGATCGTTGGTGTGATAGTCGTGTTTCCGCCGTGTTTCTTTGCCGCTGATGTTTCCGCCGTTTTTTTTCTGCCGCTGCTGCGCCGCCACCGTCCAGCGCTGCCAGCTGCGCCGCCATCGTCCAGCGCGGTTGTTCTCTGCTGCGTTGCCGTTGTCCAGCGCCGCCGTCGCCCATTTCAGCGCCGCCGTCGCCCATTTCAGCGCCGCCGCCGTCCCGCACCAACGCTGCCCACCGCCGTCGCTCTCTTCCACACCGCCGCCGTCCAGCGCCGCTGCCTCTTGTTTGTCGTCTCTGGTGCTGGGTATTCTTTCTCCTTGGTGATTGTGATGGCCGAGGAGATGTCCCTCAAGATCGATGATGCCCTAGACTCGGGCAACAATACCAAGAGCGAGATCTTGCCTGTTCAAGTCACCTCCATCCGGCTGAACAAGGATAACTATCTCTCTTGGTCGGCTGCCCTAGAAATTGGGATAACCAGTCGTGGTCGCCTGCCCTACATTACTGGGGAGAAGCCTGCACCTTCAAAAACCGATCCGCGATGGGCTACTTGGACGTTGGAAGATAGTCAGGTTAAAGTATGGATTATTAGTTCTGTTTCTGCAGATATTCAGCCTTTGATCTTGCGTAAATCGACTGCCTACGACATGTGGACTGTGCTTGCACGGATGTATGGCCGTAAGAAGAGAGTATTGCATACGTACCAAATCAAACGTAGCATATACTCTCTTAAACAGGGTGACTTGTCTGTAGCCGCCTTCTTTGCAGCCCTAAAGACTAAGTGGGAGGAACTTGACTACCATGTGAATGATGACTGGCACTGTGGGTCTGATCATGCCTTGTACTGGGACAAAGAATGGATGGATCGGACGTTTCTTTTCCTCGGAGGCTTACGCGATGAATTTGAATCCATTAGGAGCCAAATTCTTAATTGTGACGAGGTCCCCGGAATTAAAGAGGTGTATGCCCGTGTGGAATCTGAAGAACAGCGTCGCCAGGTGATGCATATTGACACCAGTCAGGGGAGTTCTCCTTCAGCCTTTGTTAGTCGTGTTTCTGGGATTGGACAGCGTCCTGTTCGGCGGTGTAGCCATTGCAACAAATCAGGACATTCTGTTGATTTTTGTTGGGATCTTCATCCTGA
Source organism: Nymphaea colorata (assembly GCF_008831285.2). Taxonomy (NCBI): domain Eukaryota; kingdom Viridiplantae; phylum Streptophyta; class Magnoliopsida; order Nymphaeales; family Nymphaeaceae; genus Nymphaea; species Nymphaea colorata. Next base: position 7,245,861 of record NC_045147.1, on the reverse strand, counting down.
GAGGCGGCTTGTCCGGGGTCGTCCTCCTTCTAGCCGCCGGAGTCCTTCTGTGCCTGAGCCTAGTCAGAGTAGTCCGTCAAATGTTGCCAAATCTAAGCTTTCCTCCGATCAAATCAAAGAACTGCAAGCGTATATCAGCCGGCTGTCTACTACTCAGGAGGATACTTCCACGTCTGAGGGGGCTAAGTTAGCCCAAGCTCTCGTGGCTACTAGTGACCAAGGTAATTCCTCACATGGTGATTGGATTGTTGACAGTGGTGCTACGCATCATATGACAGGGGACCCTAAGATGTTCCAAGAATACAAATTGTCTTCGGGGCAGCAACGTGTATCTATGGCTGATGGTTCTTCTATCTCTGTGGCTGGAAAAGGGAGTTTGTCCTTGTTAAATAAATACTGTCTTCATAATGCTCTTCATGTTCCCAATATTCCTGTGAATTTGCTATCTGTCAGCAGTATTACTAAAGAACTGAACTGTAATCTGATCTTTTCTGCTGATCGGTGTTTTCTGCAGGACTTGGTGACGGGGCAGAAGATTGGGATTGGTTCGGCTATTGATGGACTCTACAGACTGCCTGTGCAGGTTGCGTCCGCTCTTATTTCAGCCACTAGTGGACAGTTGTCAGGCGTAGAAGACAGATCTACTATTATGCGATGGCACGAGAGGCTTGGTCATCTTCCGTTTCCATTGATTAAGAAGTTGTTTCCTAGTTTGTTTCATTCTGTTTCCATGGACTCCTTCACATGTGAAGTGTGTCAGTTGGCTAAACATGTTAGGGCCTCGTACCCTATTTCATTCAATAAAACCACTCGTCCATTTGCTTTGGTTCATTCTGATGTTTGGGGTCCTTCGGGAGTACCCACTTGTCGTGGTTTTCATTACTTTATGACCCTTATTGATGATTACTCCCGTTGTACGTTCGTGTATCTGTTGAAAGAACGTAGTGAAGTTCCCGTTATTGTCAAAAACTTTGTGGCCTTTGTTGAGACTCAGTTTCAGACGTCTGTCCAAGCTTTTCGCACCGATAATGCTAGAGAGTATGTCTCTCAATCCCTAGATGATTTCTTGAAGAGCAAGGGGATTGTTCATGAAACGTCATGTAGTTACACACCTCCCCAAAATGGCGTGGCTGAACGGAAGAATCGCCATTTGCTTGATGTTACCCGGGCCCTTCTGTTCCATCGTCAGGTTCCCAAGCGCTACTGGGGTGATGCGCTTCTCACTAGTGCCCACCTTATCAACCGTATGCCTACCCGTGTGTTGCAGGGCCATTCCCCGTACTCTATGCTTTGGCCTACTCAGAATCCCTGGCCTCTTACTCCTCGGGTGTTCGGGTGTGTCTGTTTTGTTCATGACCATAGTCCCACCCTCAAGAAACTTGATCCTCGGTCTGTCAAGGCTGTCTTCCTGGGGTATTCCTCCACTAAGAAGGGATACAAATGTGTTGATCCTACCACCTCTAAAGTCTATGTTTCCCGGGACATCACCTTCCATGAACATGAGGCATACTTTCATGTGAATCCTCTTCAGGGGGAGTATCTAGGGCACAGTAGTGAAGAGTATTCCTCAAATCAGTTGATTCAGTTTACGGATTTCTTGGATTACAAGGCCAGTGACAGTGTGGCAGACACAGTCAGAGATGATAGAGACCATCACATGGACGAGGGTCTTGTTGATAATCAGCCTACAGCCCGTGATCATTTGTTCGGCCAGGTGTACAGAAGGAAGAAGACAGATGTGATTGAAAATGTTGATGTAACCAATCCCAATCCTGTGAGCTCCCCGGATGACCCAAGTCTAATCAATGAAGAGCTTCCTATAGCCCTGCGCAAGGGCACCAGGTCTTGTACTTCTCATCCTATTCAGAGATTTGTCTCTTATGCGAAATTGAGTAAGAATTACAAATGCTTTATAACATCCTTGTCTAAGTCTGTTATTCCCAGGTGTGTGGAAGATGCTAGAGAGGATCCTAAATGGCTACAGGCCATGACAGAGGAGATGAATGCCTTGGCAAAGAATGACACTTGGGAAGTTGTGGATATTCCCAAAGGGACTCATTTAGTTGGTTCAAAGTGGGTGTTCAATGTGAAGTACAAACCAGATGGTACTGTGGAAAGGTATAAGGCTCGGCTTGTTGCAAAGGGGTTCAGCCAGAAATATGGTATTGATTATCTTGAAACCTTTGTTCCTGTTGCCAAACTGAAAACTGTGAGGGTCATATTAACTCTTGCCGTGAAAAAGGGGTGGAGCGTGGATCAACTTGATGTTAAGAACGCATTCCTGAATGGCCATCTAGAAGAAGAGGTCTATATGAGTATGCCTCCTCGATATGTTCAAAGCGGAAAATGCTGTCATCTCAAGAAAGCCTTGTATGGATTAAAGCAGTCTCCTAGAGCATGGTTTGAAAGACTGAGGATAGTGATGAAGACAAATGGATACAAACAGGGAAATGGTGATCACACCCTATTCATTAAGCAGAGAGATGGCCTGGTGAGTCTTCTTCTTGTGTATGTTGATGATATGATAGTCACAGGTGACGATGAAGAAGAGAAAAAGAAGATGAAGGAGAGGTTAGCTGCTGAATTTGATCTTAAAGATTTGGGTAAACTAAGGTACTTTCTGGGGATAGAGATTGCTCGGTCAGAGACAGGGCTGGTTATGAGCCAAAGGAAATACACTCTGGATCTTCTAAAGGAGACAGGCAAACTTGGGTGCAGACCCTTTCTAACTCCAATGGAGTCTGGTACAAAGATAAGCATCAAAACTGGTAACATCCTAGATGAGGAAGGAAAAGGGCGGTATCAGAGGCTGGTTGGTAAACTCATCTATCTTATTCTTACTCGCCCTGATATTACTTATGCTGTGAATGTGTTGAGTCAGTTTATGCATGCTCCTACTGATTGTCACTGGAAGAGTGCAGAAAGAGTGTTGGGGTACCTAAAGAATGACCCAGGAAAAGGGTTACTCTATACTCAGCAAGACCAACTTAATATTGAAGGATACTCTGACGCAGATTGGGCAGGATGTACTGATACTAGGAGGTCTACCACAGGGTACTGCATCTTTCTGGGGGGTAACCTGGTTGTTTGGAGAAGTAAGAGGCAGGAAGTATGCTCTAGATCCAGTGCTGAGGCTGAATACAGGGCTGTGGCTATGGGAGTTACAGAAATGTTATGGTTAAAGATTCTCCTAACAGATATTGGTGTTGAAACAGAAGAGAAGATGAGGATGTACTGCGACAACAAGTCTGCAATTAATCTTGCGAATAATCCCGTTCTGCATGACAGAACTAAACATGTGGAGATTGATCGCCACTTCATACGGGAACGCATAGATTCAAAGGAGTTGATCCTACCTTATATGAAGTCTGAAGATCAAATTGCAGATGTTCTAACCAAAGCCTTATGTACATCTCAATTCGAGAAAAATGTAAGCAAGCTTGGCATGTTTGACATGTATGCCAAGCTTGAGGGGGAATGTTAACATATCATGTATAGGGAACCGGGTCTGGATCCAGACCCGGTCCCATGGGCACGGGTACCGAGAGTGGCTCGGTACCCTAGGCGTTTTTCCCTCTTATTTAATCCCACTTATGGTGTAATTGTTGATTAAGTGGAATAACATTTTCTCTCTCCTAGGGTTGCGGTTGTGCACCTAGGTTAGAGCTTCTCCGTGGTTTTTCACCTCTCTTAGAGGTTTTCCACGTATATTGTGTGTTCCTTTTCTTTCTCTCCATCTTGGTGTGTGTTTCTACAAACTGCATGAGCGATATCATGATGGGTGATGCTAAGATACATTAATGATCTCACAAGTTGTCTGTAAGGGGTAGGATTGGCAAGAGGAACACCATCATCAATCTTCATTCTACTCCTACTACTTCAGGAGTTGCCACTATTTTTCCATCTATTATTCTTGATTTAACAGTAACCTCTAGAACAAACTTAGTCTAAAATAAAATATAGCTCCTAGTGGAATAAGCAACCTCAATTCCAAGAAAGTACATTAGAAAGCTTAAATCTTTCATTTCAAAAGTTTTTTGCAATAAATTTTTAGATTTTTTAATTCTATCTTTGTCACTACCTATAATTATCATGTCATCCACATATAATAGGAGAATTATGATACCTACAAAAATATTTTTGGCAAACAGGGCAGTGTCAGTCAAACATGAATTAAAACTACAACTAGAGATTTGAATCGATCAAACCAAGCTTTAGGAGCTTGTTAATACCCAGATGAGTTGTATCATACGATACGGGTAACACCACCTAGCAATACAGCCATATAAACTTCTTCCATAAGTTTTTCATTTAAAAAGACGTTTTTAACATCCATTTGGTAGATATTCCACTTGTTAATAGAAGTCAATGCAATAAGAGCCCTAATAGTAGACATCCTAGTAACGGGGGCAAAAATTTTTTCATAATCAATTCCACATTCTTGAGTATATCCCTTAGCACTAAATCTAGCTTTATATCTTTGCACAGATCCATCACTTTTAGTTTTCACTTTATATACCCATTTAACCCAATTGTCTTTTTTCCTATAAGTAAATCTTGTATTTCATGTTTTTGTCTTCATTAAAGCATCTAATTCTTGTAACATAGCATCCTTCCACTCACTATGGTTTGAAGCATTAAATGTAGATGGTTAAAAATATGAGTGAATACCACTAACTTTTGCTCTGTGTTGGGGTACATGATTCATATGACACAAATCTATTAGATTGCATTATATTCTTAGTAGATCTTTTAAAATTGATTTCATTAGAAGTAGATTCTTGTAATAATGGAAAATGAACAAGTACATGGTGTTTTTCATTATTGTTTTGTCGTCGAAATGTTATATGATATGTAATTATTTCTTTGAATGCTCCACCATCATTGCCATCATCAATTTATTTTCAACATCATATAATTCATCATCAAATTTGGAAGGATACTTGAATAGAAAAGAATAATCTTTACCGTTTTGTGGTTCTTTACATTTTTCAAATTCATTTTCGTCTTCATTAAATTTTAAGTTTCTAGAAATTATAATTTTATCTGTGATTGGGTCATAGCATTTGTAGTGTTTTTGAGTTTCCGAGTAGCCAATGAAAGGACATTCAATAACTTTTTGAACTTAATTTGTCATCACTGTCATCATTCAAAACATAACACTTGCATCCAAAAATTTAAAGTCTATTGTAATCGGGTTCATATTTTAATAACCTTTCAAAAGGTTTCATATTGTTTAAGGCTTTTGAAAGTGTTGAGAAAATAGATCGTATATAGAGGTTTTTAGTAAAGTAGATGTTAATTGTAGAAAACAAACGAAAAGAAGAACACGATGTAACGTGGAAAAAACCCCCAACAAGAGGAAAAAAACCACGGGTGAGGAGAACTGGTGCCCACTAGTAGCCAAACACTCTCTCTCTTAGAATTTCATTCACACACTAAAAATTAGGGTTTTACACAGGTTAAGTAGGGTCATAACAGGATAGCACACTAGATCGGGTCCAGACCCAGACCCGGACATGTGACCCATATACAACATATGTCAACATTTCCCCTCAAGTTGGGCATATATATCAAACATGCCCAACTTGGATACTGTTGCGTAATAGGGAAGGGGAGAACGAGAGAAAGAAAGAGAGAGAGAGAGGCGGTAAAACTTCTTACTCAATCTCGTACACTAATCTCTACTAAAAGAGAGATTAGGGCACGGCTGTAACAGTTACAAACGGAGGACACATAAAATATTGAAATGACATAAGAGAACCCTAACTTTTAAATATTCAACTAACTACCACATTTAAAGCCAAACTTTCTACTTTCAACACTCCCCCTCAAGCTGGAGCATAGATGTCAACCATGCTCAGCTTGTCACAACATCTAGAGAAATCACCAATCGGAAGAGCTTTCGTAAACATATCTGCGGCTTGGTCTTCAGAAGCTACATGAACTGTAGACACTACACCTTCTTTTATAAGATCACGAATGTAATGACAATCCACCTCAATGTGCTTAGTTCTTTCATGAAATACTGGATTGTTTGCAATATAAGTAGCAGCCTTGTTATCACAATACATTCTCATAGGAAGAGGAACATGAATACTCATATTCGTTAGCATAGATTTAATCCACGTCATCTCAGTAGCTGTTTGAGCCATTGCTCTATATTCAGATTCTGCACTTGATCTAGAGACCACATTTTGTTTCTTGCTTCTCCATGATATGAGATTACCCCCAACAAAGACACAGAAGCCAGTTGTTGACCTTCTATCATCAACAGACCCTGCATAGTCAGCATCACTGTAAGCAACAACATCTAGATATTCACCTTTCTTAAAGAAGAGACCTCTGCCTGGGGAAGATTTTAGATATTTCAACACCATCAACGCCGCATCCCAGTGGACTTTTCTAGGTTTTTCCATAAACTGACTTAATTTTCCAACAGCAAAGCTAATATCTGGTCTTGTTACAGTAACATAAAGCAGTTTTCCAATAAGAGACCTGTAAGATCGGGAATCTACTAGTTCTGATTGATCATCATGAAGATGAATACGAGGATTCATCGGGAGATTAGCCGGCTTGGTCCCTAGCATCCCTGTGTCTTGCAGAAGATCAAGGACATACTTCCTTTGAGACAATGCTACACCTTCTTTGTTCTCCACAACTTCAATTCCAAGAAAATATCTCAAGTGACCAAGATCCTTCGTGACAAAATGTTTTTGAAGGAAAGCCTTAGTAGCAGATATTTCTTGACCACAATCACCTGTCAGAATAATGTCATCAACATATACTATCATGACAACAATACCTGTAGAGGTCTTCTTGATGAATAGAGAATGATCCAAAGGAGATCGTTCAAATCCACACTGTGAAACTACCTCTGATAATTTGTGGAACCATGCCCTGGGACTTTGTTTAAGTCCATAGATAGCCTTCTTCAACCGACACACTTTACTACACTCCCCCTGTTTCTCGAACCCTGGAGGTTGTTGCATATACACGGTCTCCTCAAGATCACCATACAAAAAGGCATTCTTCACATCAAGCTGATACATAGGCCAATCCGAGTGAATCGCAACTGAAATAATAAGACAAATAGTGCCCAATCTTGCCACTGGAGAGAACGTCTCAAAGAAGTCAACCCCGTATGTCTGAGTGTAACCTTTAGCCACTAATCGAGCCTTGTATCGCTCTAATGATCCATCTGAATGATATTTGACTGTAAATACCCATTTGGCGCCAACAATGTCACAGTCGTCAGGTGGATCAACCAACTCCCAGGTACCACGCTGTACGAGGGCATCCATCTCACCTTGCATAGTTGTTCGCCATTTACAATCGAGTAAGGCCTGTTGATGACTAGTTGGGACTGTATGAACTGCCATAGCCTTAAGAAACTGTTGTAAGTTATCATCAAGATGGGCAGTGGAAACAAAGTGAGAGATAGGATGCATGGTACACTGTCTCTTGCCTTTGCGCAGGGCTATAGGCAAGTCATTTGAAGGAACAACATCAGGTATACTTACTTCAGTGGAGCTCACATCTTGAGAAGAGTCTGATGGTCGACCATGAGAGGCGTCCTGTCGCCGAGTGTAGACCAATGGAGGATCCTGAAACCTATTCATAGTCAGCGTAGGAGATGGAAAGGATTGCAACGGGATAGGTGGGATAGGTAAAGGGATAGGACATGGCATTTCAGATGATGTAGAGGTAAGAGGATTAAAGTAAGACCGCTCCTCGAAAAAAGTGACATCCGCACTGATATACTCTTTGTGAGTTACCGGATCAAAGCACTTGTACCCTTTTTGGTTTCGGGGGTAGCCAATGAACACACACTTAATGGCTTGAGCAGCAAGTTTATCACGTTTAGGCCCAAGAATATGAACAAAACAGGTACAACCAAAAACTTTTGGTGCAACGGAAAACAAGCTTCGATTGGGATAAACAAGTTTAATAGGTACTTTGTTGTCAATGGAAGTTGATGGCAAACGATTGGTCAGGTAACAAGACATGAGAATGGCATCACCCCATAAGTATGCAGGTACGTGATTATGAAGCATTAGGGTTCGAGCAACAGTTAGAAGTTGCCGATGTTTTCGTTCGGCAACTCCATTCTGTTGTGAGGTATGAGGACATGTAAATTGGGGAGAGATAAAAGGTCATTAAGATAGATGATTTGAACTCAAGAGCATTATCAGTGCGAATACACTTAACCACAGAACTAAATTGAGTCTTTATTTCAATAATCAAGTTTTTGAGAATACAAATTACTTCAGACCTTTCCTTCAACAGGAATACCCAACTGACTCGAGAATAATCATCAACAACGACAAGAAAGTACCTAAACCTATCTCGGCTAGCAACCCTGCTAGGCCCCCACACATCAACATGAAGAAGATCAAATAACCCTTGACTTGAAGGACTAAGACTCGAAGGAAAACTACTACGTGTGTGCTTGCCAAGTTGACATGCCTCACACTGGAAAGACTCTGGAACTGAAAGTTTAGGCAGGAGAGAACGAAGCTTGGGTGCTGAAGGGTGACCAAGCCGGAGATGCCACTGGAAGATTGTAGACTCTGATGTAGACGCGGTAGCTGCAAGACCCATTGGAGCCGACAGGATGTAGACTCCCCCTTTCTCATAGCCGCCACCAATCGTCTTCCCAGTTTGCAAGTCCTGAAATGAGCATGAACCAGGGTCAAAAATAACACGACAGTGTAAATCAGTAGTCAACTGTTTAACCGAGAGTAAATGAGATGGAAAGTCAGGAGCATATAAAACATGTGAAATAGTCATAGACTGAGAAAGTTTCACATTTCCATAGCCCAATACGGGTGACAGTCTACCATCTGCAATTTTGACATGACATGGCTGAGAAAATTTATGTAGAGTAGTAAACCACCCAGGGCTACTGCAGAAATGTCTCGATGCTCCTGAATCAATAATCCACAAAGTACCTGAGTCAGATGTGGAAGGACCCGCTGAAAAGGCTCGATCGGTCAACGCTGTAGAAGCTGAAGCCTGTGAGGCTTTGTGCGCTAAAAATTGCTCGTACTCAACTCTGTCAATGCTGACTGTAACTGTCTCTGGCGCTATACTAGACGAAGCGTCCTCCACTGTAGGAGTGGCAGTCTGTGCAGAACCCATAGATAAGTGAGTAGGACTCTTGCCCTGTTTGATGACTATATTTCTTCCTTGCGACAAAGAGGATGGGCGACCATGTTTATCCCAACAGCGATCCTCTAAGTGTCCAATCTTTCCACAATAGGTACATTGGAACCTCCCACGGCCCCCAGTTCCACGACCTATATTTCTTCCTCTGGCACTATAGGTGGAGCTATGACCGCGACCACCCCCCACAGCAAGAGCAGAAGCAGAGGTAGGCGTCACACCAGTTGGTTGAGACAGGCTAACAGCAAGACGGCTAAGTCTGTTGTATGCATCAGAGAGCTCAGGAATTTCACTTCCAGTGAGCATTTGATCCTTAGCAGAAGCATACTCAGGGGAGAGACCAGCAAGAAACTTCGCAACCATAGTAGGTTCAAAATGTGACTTATAACACGATTTGCAAGGAGGACGCAAAAATTTCAGACGTTCATAAGTAGCTTTCACTGTTGCAAAGTATTGAGATAAATCTTGATTTCCCTGTCGGAGGTTGTGCAACTCTTCTTCAATTTGAAGGATTTTACTTACATTCTTATCTTGAGAATATGTCTGGCTAAGGAAGTCCCACATCTCCTTCGCAGTAGTATAGTAAGTAATAGTAGAAGCAATTTGGGGTTGGACACTATTCATAATCCAAGACATAACCATGCTGTCGTCCTCTTCCCAGGTTATGTACTTGCCTGTCTTGTTAAGAGGTTCATCCTCTTCAATAATGTGTCTCTTTCGATGTCCTTTTACTGACAACATAAAGGATCTAGACCACAACTCATAGTTGTGTCCATCTAATTTAACTGTAGATCCATAGGAAAAGGGATTTCCAACTCCTTTATGATCATTACCACCCTCCAATCTTTGGTTCTCAGCCATCATAAATCACAGCAAGAATGGGACGACCAAAATGAAATATATATATATGCAGCAATTTCACGCAGCCTTCAGGAACAGAACAAAGAACAGTCACGCAGCCTCTTTCAACAACCCCCAAAACAGCAAGGAAAAAGGAGAAAACGGACAACTTGCTGGAAAGAAAATTTGCTGAAACTACACAGGAAACGACAGGGAATAAACTTGCTGGAAAACAGAACTTATAAATGAAGTCTGCCGCTGCTTCTAACATTCCACATCTTGCGTAGATAAATTCTGCATCTATTTTGCTTCACCAGAATTTCTGATCATCCCTCAAACCACAACTACAGACAGCATATCAACGTTTCTTCAACACTTAAACGTTCAACACTCTAAACAGTATCCATGACCAGCACATAAAAAAATATCCAAATACTCCACGTGAGGATCTGATCACGCCTTCCACATAGGCGAGATCAGGTCCTCCTCTACACAGCAGAGAATATGAGATAAGTTAGAGATTACTCCAGCAACAGCTTGAGGTGTTCTCGTAAGTCTGAGATATTCTCGTATGCAAGATGGGCAAGAAACGATCACGCCAGAACACAGAGTCGATGACGCCAGCAGCTTGAGTCGATCACGCCTGCAGCTTGAGCCGATCACGCCAGCAGCTTGAGTCGTGGCTCTGATACCATGTTGCGTAATAGGGAAGGGGAGAACGAGAGAAAGAAAGAGAGAGAGAGAGGCGGTAAAACTTCTTACTCAATCTCGTACACTAATCTCTACTAAAAGAGAGATTAGGGCACGGCTGTAACAGTTACAAACGGAGGACACATAAAATATTGAAATGACATAAGAGAACCCTAACTTTTAAATATTCAACTAACTACCACATTTAAAGCCAAACTTTCTACTTTCAACAGATACATTTCTCTCAAATTGAGTAGAAGGCAAGGCTTTAGTCAGAACATCAGCAGTTTGGTCTTCAGACTTCATATATAGTATGATCAATTCTTTAGCATCAATTTTCTCCCGGATGAAGTGACGGTCAATCTCAAACATGTTTTGTTCGGTCATGTAACACAGGATTGTTGACCAAATTGATTGTTGACTTGTTATCACAATACATCTTCATTGGTTCTTCAGTCTCCACTCCAATGTCATTCAACACTACTTTCAGCCACAGTAATGCTGACACTCTCATAGCAACAACCCTATATTTAGCCTCTGCACTCGAGCGGGAACAAACATTTTGTCTCTTGCTCCTCCATACTATGAGATTCCACCTCAGGTAGATACAGTACCCTGAGGTTGATCTCCTAGTATCCACACAGCCTATCCAGTCTGCATCTGAATACCCTTCAATCTCGAAAGGTCCTTGTTTCACACATAGGAGCCCCTTGCCTGGATTTCCTTTCAAGTAACACAAGATCCTGTCAACAGCCTTCAGGTGAGCATCGGTTGTAGCATGCATGAATTGACTCATCACGCTAACAGCAAAGGTAATATCAGGTCTACTTAAAATGAGATAGATCAATCTTCCAATCAAACGTTGATACCTCTGTCCCATTGACCTCTTCACAAAGAGTTCACCAGCCCTAACACTGAGCTTGTGTCCAGCATTCAGAGGAGTAGAGGCAGGTTTACACCCCAGTTTTCCTGTTTTTTTTAGTAAATCCAAAGTATACTTCTTGATTCAGCACAAGGGTCGTACCTAACTTAGAAATTTCAATACCAAGAAAATACTTTAGTTTGCCAAGGTCCTTGAGATCAAACTCGACAACCAGTAACTTCTTTAATTTTGTGATTTCATCTTCATCATCACCTCTAACAATCATATCATCAACATAGACTAACAAAAGGGTAACTTTTCCTCCTTCCTCTTCACAAATAGAGTATGATCTCCATTTCCTTGATTGTAGCCATATTGTCTCATTACAAGTATAAGACGTTCAAACCATGCTCGGGGAGATTACTTGAGCCCATATAAAGCTTTCTTCAGTTTACAGCATTTTCCCGGTTCCTCATATCCTGGAGGCATACACATATACACCTCCTCTTCAAGGTCTCCATTGAGAAAAGCATTCTTAACGTCAAGTTGGTAGATCTTCCACTCCATCATAGCTAAAGAAATAATAACTCTAACTGTCTTCATCTTTGCAACAGGAGCAAAGGTCTCCAAATAGTCAATCTCATATTTTGGACTAAACCCGTTGGCTATAAGGCGAGCTTTGTACCTCTCAACACTCCCATTTGGTTTATATGTAATGGTGTAGACCCACTTGGATCCAACTAGATGAGCCGCTTCAGAGATCTTTACCACTTCCCATGTCTTGTTTTTGCTCAAGGCTTCCATCTCTTCTCGCATTGCATGAATCCACTTGGGATCACTCTGAGCCTCAGTAACAGTCTTGGAATCACAGCCAAAGAAAGTGGGAATCACAGCCAAAGAAAAAGATGAAACAAAAGATTTGTAATCCTTACTTAGTCTAGAATATGATACAAAGTTACCAATAGGGTGTTGAGTACATGACCTGACACCCTTTCTCAAGGCAATGGGAAGCTCTTCAATTTTAGCTTCAGTCTGAATCTCCTGAGCAGGACTTGGGTCATCCAGGAAAGGAATAGCATTGGGATTGGGAGTAGAATTCTCACCATCAGTCACCTCATCTGTACGTACTCTTCGCCTAGAGTAAACCTGCCCAAACAAGTGATTACGTTCCTCCTCAGTCCCAGTAGAGCACCCTTCATCTCTCTCATGCTCAAGCACATCTTCAACAGTTTGATTTGCTTCCCGCTTGTGTTCCAGAAAATCTGTGAATTGAATATCTTGACTCTGAGAATACTCTTCCCCTGACACAGACTTCTCCCCCTGAAGAGGATTCTCACCAAAGTAAGAGGCATGTTCCAAGAAGGTGACATCCTTGGTAACATAAACACGACCAGTGGTAGGATCAAGGCACTTATACCCCTTTTAAGTATGAAAATACCTAACAAATACACCCTTAATCGACCTCGGATCAAGTTTTTTAACATTGGGACTATGATCATGAATAAGGCAAACACATCCAAAGACACAAGGTGAGAGGAGAAAGGGTTGATAACTCCCTGGAAGCATAGAATGAGGAGTCCGCCCATTTAGCACACGACTAGGCATACGATTAATCAAATATGCACTAGTGAGAACAACATCACCCCAATAATGTTTTGGAAGATTCCTTTGAAACAAAAGGGTCTTGGTGACATTAAGCAATTGACGATTTTTCCTCTCAGCTACCCCATTTTGTGGAGGGGTATAGCTGCAAAACGTCTCATGAACAATCCCCCTTTTTCGAAATAAATCTTCTACAGATTGACACACATACTCACGAGCATTGTCAAACCGAAAGGTCTTAACAGATCCTCCATATTGGGTCTCCACAAGAAGGATAAAGGTCGCACTTCACTACAGTCTTTCAGCAAGTAAACAAAGGTACTCCTTGAGTAATCGTCTATAAATGTTATAAAGTGTTTGTAGAAACAAAATATGCACGAGAGTAGAAGAAAGCACACAGATGTAACGTGGAAAACCCTCAACACGAGGGAAGAAAAACCACGGGTGAGGAGGTCTGGTGCTCACTAGCCTCCAGACACTCTCTCTCTTCAAAACTTCATTAACACTAAGATTAGGGTTTACAGAGATATAAGTAGTCCTAATTAGGACAAACCGGATTGGGTAAGGATCCGGACCCGGACAACAAAACCCGTCAACACTCCCCCTCAAGTTGGGCATACATATCAAACATGCCCAACTTGGATACATTTCTCTCAAATGGAGTTACACTTAAGGCCTTGGTTAGGATATCAGCAGTTTGGTCTTCAGACTTCATGTATGGTAGCGTTAATTCCTTAGCATCAATTCTTTCTCTGATGAAGTGACGATCAATCTCCACATGCTTTGTTCGATCATGAAGAACCGGGTTGTTGGCCAAGTTAATTGCAGACTTATTATCACAATACATCCTCATAGGCCCTTCAATCTCTATTCCAATATCTGTCAATAAGATCTTCGGCCATAACAATTCTGATACCCCAGTAGCCACAGCCCTATATTCAGCCTCTGCAGTCGAGCGGGAACACACATCTTGTCTCTTGCTTCTCCAAACAACTAAATTTCCCCCCAAGTAGACGCAGTACCCTGAAGTAGATCTTCGGTTCCATCCAATTCCATAGTTCTTCCATCAACAACTTTAGTAAGGACTAGTTGTGGTTCAAGTTTTGTCCCATCAACTAGTTCCCAAAGGCTTTTACTACGAATAAAATGTTCCATAGTTCTAGCCCATTGTATATAGTTTGTTGATGAGAGTTTGGGAAATGGAAGAGATGAGACTTTGTCATCCATTATCAAAATCAACAAGGTAATTTCACTTACAAGTTATGACAAAGCTGGCTGCCACGTGAGAAGAAGTCCACGGCAATAAAAGAATCCAGTCACCCTTCTTCTTGTATAACACTTGTATGTTTGAAATGACAAAAAAATGAAAAAAAACAGCCACAATCTTCACCACCAATAGAGGCCAGCAAAATAACACCTCAGCCACAATCTTTACCACCAATAGAGGCCAGCAAAACAGCACCTTGTGTCAATAATCAGCCAGCAATAACGTCGAGTACTTGGAGTGCTTCACGGCTCCAAAGAATGAGTAAAAGCTTAAACTTCAAACTGAAGGACAAGATGAATAGCCAAAACCCGGCTCTGATACCATGTAAATCAGGCCCAAAGAGACAAATACTTCAAGTAAATCAGCCTTGAAGTTTCCACCAACAAGTCAAACTCACAAGCCCTCAAACAAGAGGTGAAGAAGGACTTGAATTAATCACAATAAGAGATACATAAAGTAAGTTAAAAAGCCATATGAAACAATAGAGAAGCTGCCCTATTTATAGAGGAGAGGGCCAAAAAGGAGGAGGAGTCAGTCCCAACGGCTAGAAATCTAGCCGTTGGGACTAGTCTCCCTCTAGGTAAAACAGAAAAAAGGAGAAGGATAAAAGGGGAAAAACAGAAAATAAACTAAAGGAAAAGATACATAAAGAAAGTAAAAATTACATAAGTGTCCTAAGTACCCAAAAGATATAAAATATATATATATACATATAAAGCATATATTAGATGACTAATACATGTGATATATATAAATATATATATGTATACATTTGGAATACATACATTCTAACAAGTTCGTCCTCTAATGTTAGGCAGAAATTCATTCTGCCTTGTGGTAAGTATCAGACATTTATTCATGATCAGATTTGGGTCTGCTATATATACTACTTTTTTCACCGCATAAGTTGATATTTTTCGTGTTAATATTTGAGATTAGATTCTTATCTGGTGTTAACTGTCAAGGAGCAGATCTGTGCATCCTACTATTCCAAATTACAGGCTGATTTCTTTGGGGAGAAGCATTCTTTTTATATTTGTTGCAGAAGATGGAGAAAAGAGAGGGAGCAAAAGAGAACGAGAGAGAGAGAGAGTGAGAATAAATTATTGTGCTTTAATTGCTAACCCTAATCTCTTATTTAAAGAGAGAATAGGGGTCAGCTAGAGTCTTTACACAAGAGAGACACATAAAGATATAAATGACTAAAGAAGACTCTAACTTTTCAATAATAAGAAAACTACTATACTTAAATATAAGCTTTCTACTTTCAACACTCCTCCTTAAGCTCGAGCATAGATATCAATCATGCTCAGCTTGTTACAACATCTAGAGAAATCACCAATAGGAAGAGCCTTAGTAAACATATCTGCCGCCTTATCTTTAGAAGCTACATGAACTGTAGACACAACACCTCCTTGTATAAGATCCCAAACATAATGACAACCGACCTCTATGCGCTTTGTTCTCTCATGAAATACTGGATTATTTGCAATATAGGTGGTAGCCTTGTTATCACAGTACATTTTCATAGGAAGAGGAACCTGAATACTCATATTTGTTAGCATAGACTTAACCCAAGTCATCTCAGTAGCCGTTTGAGCCATTGCTCTATATTCAGATTTTGCACTTGATCTCGAAACTACATTTTGTTTCTTGCTTTTCTATGATATTAGGTTGCCCCCAACAAAGATATAGAAGCTTGTGGTGGATTTTCTATCATCAACAGACTCTGCATAGTTAGCATCACTGTACGCAACAATTTCTAGAGATTCACCTTTCTTGAAAAAGAGACCCCTGCCCGGGGATGACTTTAGATATTTCAAAACCATCAATGCAGCATCCCAATGAACTTTTCTAGGTTTTTCCATAAACTGACTTAGTTAACCAACAACAAAGCTAATGTCTGGTCTAGTCACAGTGATATACAGAAGCTTGCCAATAAGAGACCTGTAAGATCGTGAATCCACTAGCTCTGATTGATCATTATGAAGATGAAGACGTGGATTCATCGGCAGATTAGCCGGTTTGGCTCCTAACATCCCTATATCCTGCAGTAGGTCAAGTACATATTTCCTTTGAGACAACACTACACTTTCTTTGTTATGAGCAACCTCAATCTCAAGAAAATATCGCAAGTGACCAAGATCTTTCATGACAAAGTGCTTCTGAAGGAAAGATTTTGTGACTGAAATTTCTTGATCACAATCACCTATCAGGATGATGTCATCAACATAAACTACCATAACAACTATACCTTTGGAGGTCTTCTTGATGAATAGAGAATGGTCCAAAAGAGATCTTTCAAATCTACATTGTGAAACGACTTCAGATAATTTGTGAAACCACGCCCTAGGACTTTGTTTAAGTCCATAAATTGCCTTCTTCAGACGACACACTTTTCTACACTCCCCCTGTCGCTCGAACCCTGGGGGTTGCTGCATATATACAGTCTCTTTAAGATCACCATATAGAAAGGCATTCTTTACATCCAGCTGATACATAGGTCAATCAAAGTATACCGCAACAGAGATAATGAGCCGAATAGTACCCAACCTGGCCATAGGAGAGAAAGTCTCAAAGAAGTCAACTCCATATGTTTGGGTATAACCCTTAGCCACTAATCGAGCCTTATCTCTCTCTACAGACCCATCTGAATGGTACTTGATTGTAAAGAGCCATTTAGAGCCAACAATATCACAATTTGAAGGAGGATCAACCAATTCCCAGGTACCACACTGTAAGAGAGCATCCATCTCATCTTGCATGGCTTTTCGCCATTTACAATCTAGTAATGTCTGTTGATGACTAGTTGGTACAGTATGAACTGTCATAGCATGAAGAAACTGCTGTAAATTGTCATCAAGGTGGTAAGTGAAAACACATTGTGAGATAGGATGCATAGTACACTATCTCTTGCCTTTGCATAGGGCTATAGGCAAGTCCTGAGAAGGATCAATGTCAGGTATACTTACTTCAATGGAGCTCACATCCTGAGAAGATTATGATGGTCGACCATGAGAGGGATCCTGTCGACGAGTGTATACCAATGAAGGATCCTGGAACCTATTCATAGTCGGAGTAGGAAAGGAAAAAGACTGCAACAGAATTGGAGGGATAGGTAGAGAAATAGGACATGACATCTCAGATGACACAGAAGTAGGACTAAAGTAGAACTGAGACTCGAAAAAAATGACATCTGCACTGATATACTCTTTGTGAGTTACCAGATCAAAGCACTTGTACCCTTTTTGGTTTCGAGGATAGCCAATGAACACACTTAATGGCTTGAGCAGTAAGTTTATCACGTTTAGGCCCAAGGATGTGAACAAAACAGGTACAGCCAAACACTTTTGGTGCAACAGGAAATAAGCTTCGATTGGGATAAATAAGTTTAATCGGTAGTTTGTTGTCAATGAAGGATGACTGTAAACGATTTGTCAAGTAACAAGCCATAAGTATGGCATCACCCCATAATTATGCAGGTACATGATTATGAAGCATTAGGGTACGAGCAACAGTTAGAAGTTGCCTATGTTTTCGTTCAGCAACTTCATTATGTTCTGAGGTATGAAGACATGTAAATTGGGGAGAGATACCATTTTCAGCATAAAAGGTCATTAAGATAGATGATAGACGATTTAAACTCAAGAGCATTATCAATGCGATTATATACTTAACCAGAAAACCAAATGGAGTTTTTATTTCAATAATCAAGTTTTTGAGAATAAGTACTACTTCAAAGTTCAAACCTTTCTTTTAAAAGAAATACCCAACAAACTCGAGAGTAATCATCAACAATAACCAAAAAATACCTAAACTTAGATCAGCTAGCAACCCTGCTAGGACCCCACACATCAACATGAAGAAGATCAAACAACCCTTGACTTGATGGACTAAGACTCGAAGGAAAACTACTACGAGTATGCTTGCCAAGTTGACAGGCCTCACATTGAAATGGCTCTGGGACTGAAAAGTGAGGTAGGATGGAACGGAGCTTGGGACCTGAAGGATGACCGAGCCTGAGATGCCGCTGAAAGGGTGTAGAATCTGATGTAGAAGAGGTAGCAACAAGACCCATAGGGGGCGATAGGATGTAGACGCCCCCTTTTTCATAGCCACCACCAATAGTCTTTCCAGTTTGTAAGTCCTGAAATGAGCATGCACCAGAGTAAAAAACAATGCGTCAGTGTAAATCAATAGTCAACTGTTTAACAAAGAGCAAATGAGATGGAAACTCAGGACCGTATAAGACGTGGAATGGTCATCGACTGAGAAAGCTTCACATATCCATAACCCAATATAGGTGACATTCTACCATCTGCAATTTTGACATGACGTGGCTGAGAGAATCTATGCAACGTAGTGAACAAACCAGGTCTACTGCAGAAATGTCTCGATGCTCCTGAGTCAATAATCCAAGAGATACCTGAATTAGGCGTGGATGTACCCGTAGAAAGAGCTCGATCAATCAAGGCAGTGGAAGCTGGAGCCTGTGAGGCTTTGTGTGCCAAAAACTGCACATACTCAGATTTGTCAATGCTAATTGTGACTGTAATCATCCAAAGGAGGAGGGATTCCCAGTTCCTTTATAATCATTGCCACCATTTGTTTGTCAGTCTCAGCCATAATGAACATAGCAGGGAGCACCAAAACAATTTTGCAGCAGTTTGAACACACCAAAGAACGTTCAACTTATAATTAATCAATCAGGTAAGAGGCTGATCAACAACACAAAACTCAACAATATCACTGCCTATGTCACACGGGTACTTCTTTTTATGAGTACCCGCACGGTACTGGTACGGTACCGTACCGGTATGGGTCTAGGTACGGCAAAAATACGGTCAACGAAGCACCGGGTACGGTCAACGTACCCAGATTATTTTTGTCCATTTTTGGACTCGGTCAGCTTTGACCGAGTCCAAAGTTGTCCATTTTCGAACAGTCGGAAACCCTAACCCCTTCTCGAGTGCCCGACTTCCCTGCCTTCCTCCAGACGATGAATGGGCAAGTTCAGGTAGCTTGCCCAAGACGACGCCCTTCTTCTGCCGAGATTGGAACCAAGATCAACTCCAGCGAAGGCCTTGGTCGACTTCTTTGTAGATCGAGTAGGGGCGCTAGAAGAGGTGTCGATGAGGTTGATGAGCTCGGCCAACGCGGTGTGTTTCTTCTGCGGAGGAATAGAGGAGTCAGCAGTTCTTTTGGCCCTTGCCCACGTGACTGGTACTCGGTTTTCTTGGTCGCTGGACATGGCTATGGCGGTCGGGAGACTCTACCAAGAGCAAGAAGAAGGGGAGAAGAGTGGAGGAAAGGAGAGAGATGGCCTCCTTTTGAATGCTCGCAGAGCGAGGGCCCGTACGAAGGAAATGGCGCTCCTTTTCATTTCATCAATTTTTTTGTTTCCCACCTCATTTCATCAAATTTTTTGTTTCCCACCCGCCACTTCAATTGATCTGGCCGGCTCCTGAAATAAAACAAGATTTCGGGTCTATACCAGACCTGTTTTCCGGGTCTTGGAATTGTTTCCAATTTTGAGTGGGAATTGCTCAATCTGCCCACTTTTTTTAGTTATAGATTAAAAATCCCCCTCCCTTTTCCTATTTTCCTTTTCACTCTAAACATTTCTTGTATTCCTCACAACTTTTCATTTTCATACTGTGTTTTGGATCATAATTTATGAATTGTTTGAATTTTATATATATATATATATATATATATATATATATATATCCGCGTGCGTACGGCCATACCCCGTCACCCAAATTTTTTGAAAATGGTCCGTACCCGCACCAATACCCGCACCCGTACCCGTACCTATGTGACATAGATCACAGCCAGTCGCAGCACCACTATCACACGTCAAGTGCTGATCAGCAAAGTGGAAATCAACAATATCACACGCAGCACCACTGCCACATGCCACTAATGTCACAACGATGATTATGCCAACATCTTCTAAGTATATGTATACTCTTTCAAAGTCAGACATGAGCAGTAACGTCATAAGTTGTGCACAGACTTAACGACAGCCAACAAATAACTTATTTTCAGACAACTTCAGAACTTCCAACGTGACTTCAGACTTGCCTGCACGACATTGGTTTCCTCCAGACGACTTCAAGAATGCATTGACCTAGGGTTTTAAGAAACCCTAGGATTAGCAAACGAATCTGCCCAAGATGTGAGCAGACTTGCTCGTAGAAGTCTGCCCTACAAAATCAGACGTGAGAGAACAGAAAGGAAGTACCAATAGATTCCGTAGGTCCCCAAATGTTCATGTTACAGCCGGCATTCTTGAGAGAGAAACATTTTTAAGACATTAACCAACGTAGACTCCCACACCGCTATGCATATAAATTTCTGTTGATATTTTTTATCAGATCTGATATGATCCACATTTCAGAATTGATCTTGTGTCTGCCCACAGCAACAACCAACGTGATCTGGCCTGAACTTCTTCAACAGCAGCAACTAAGAAGCTTCTGATACAGCCCTTGGCAGTCTTCCACGTGCCAAATCAGAAAAAAAAAAATTGTTCCACAGCAACTCCCACGCGCAACTTCCACGTAGTTGCTTATGCTGCACTACATCCATGTTGGGGACCTAATCACACATACCTCTTACGTGTGATTAGGTTCCCCTTCCACGCTGCTCCACTATTTCTTGATCAGCAGAGATAAGCGAGAAAGGAAGGGTAGAGAAAGAAAACAAAAGAAATACGAAGAGATAGGAGAGATAGAAGAGGAGAAGAGGTCGCCGGAAAATCACGTCAACCGTCACCAGAAAAGGATGGAGATCACTGTCTCTGATACCATGTTGCAGAAGATGGAGAAAAGAGAGGGAGCAAAAGAGAGAGAGAGAGAGAGTGAGAATAAACTATCGTGCTTTAATTGCTAACCCTAATCTCTTATTTAAAGAGAGAATAGGGGTCAGCTAGAGTCTTTATACAAGAGAGACACATAAAGATATAAATGACTAAAGAAGACTCTAACTTTTAAATAATAAGAAAACTACCACACTTAAATATAAACTTTCTACTTTCAACAATATTCTACAAATCAATAACTGAAGGAAACAACATGGAAGGCGGCAAAACATCGCCAGTGAGGGATTATAAAACATTTGCCAACCCCTTGTCATATGGAGGCACACTTCTTTGTGCACGTCACCCAAGGTCTGAGTGTTAATGTGGGATATGATACCAATTATAACAAACCAACCTACTCTCACACATGGCTTGGGTTTGGGCTCATGCTCGTGGTTTGATGGATCTAAACCTGCCCCTTGGCAGCTCTGTTTCCAACCTCTAAAAGGATTATGAATTAGATTTGTTTTTCACTTCACTAGCCCTGAAAAAGGCTATGAACAATAGTCTACCACTACACCAGCCCCCATATTAGCCCTTGATGATTCCCACAATCCTCAATATGGGATTAAATTCTTGGTGCATTACACAAGGAGCATCAAACATCACATCAGAGGTGCAGCAAGCCAAATAGTCAATACAGAATAACTTGCCTAAAGTAGGTGCATCTCTACATTCAGCAATTTTAGGTGATGGAACTAATATGTCATGAAAATCAGATGCTTGATAGTATAATTGCAGAATAAGTTCTCTGGGTTGGAATGGTAACATCATAAGCCTTTCATAATGGTTTTAGCAATGAGATACAACCCCTGCCCACAACAGATTAGAATAATAGTGAATGCCTAACTTGATGAGAAAAAGAAAATAGTGAAATTAACCAAAAGTAACAGTTTACTAATTATATATAGTCTATTGAATTCTTGCAGTTACAAATACAATACAATAGAATGTAGAAACACTTAAATTTGGAAATGAGGGGCTTACGAGCTTCCATTAGAGCAACTGGAGCTTGTAAACCATGTGGATGAAAACAAGCAAGAAGTAAATGAAGCAACTTGATGAAGTTAATGAAATAATGCACAATTACACATGATGATCATGACCCCTTTGAGATATACGACTAATGAAACCGAAAATAACAAGACAAATATCACATGTATAAAAAGAAATATCACCTATATAGAGGAATGAGTCGATAGTTTAGTATTTCCAGTAGGAGAAGAGAAGCTCCAGGCTTGCTAAATAATGTTGGACACCGTTGTGACAGAGTCTGCAAAGAGTCAATCAAGAAGTTCAGTAAAAAATAAGCCATATGAAAAAGGGTGAAATGTGCATGCTAATTTATATGCACAAAAGAATAAAAAATTCCATGTGATGCAATGACAGCCAAGCATAGAAAATAGGATTAACTATTATCATTAAGGAAAACAGAAATGATTATCATGTTACTTGACTCAACTTGTTGCATATGAAAATGATTATATGATTGTGATGATTGCTCATTTGCTCCATGTTGATACAGGCTTGATTATATGACTCAAGTTGTGCTGATGATACAGGCTCAATATATTCCAAGAGTGAATCGTTTAATGATGAACTTGTGTTTTGGCTTTGAGATGAGCGTAATTGAGAATGTAAGCCGGGTACTGATGATAAATGTCAAAGTATGCACATGCATTGAATTGATTGAACATAATGGTTGTTTACTTACTTTACACAATGTTTGCTCATGGTCTCAGTTATCATTTTGATGTGGGCAATGGCCTGGGCCGGTTTTATATTTCCGGGTTGATGGTATAAGGGGAAAGTCCGAGAGTGGCACGGTATACCGGAAATGAAAAGTTTGAGATCGGCACATGTTACGACTATAAAGAGTCGAACCCAACTGTAAAACATAATAGAGACTAGGTTCGGTAGTGCAGGGGTTCAAGGACCCGTGAGTGGAACCTTTCCTAAATGTAGAGATTGAGAAAATGCTCCTTCTCCAAGCTACTTAGAAGAGCCCATCCCCATCGTGAGGCAGCGAGTGTGGGATGCAGTTATTGCAATAACGCAGTTGAGCTCAACGAAATGTGAGTCATGGCAATGGTTACCCCAAACTATGCCAATATTCCTAGTGACTCAATGTTTGGGACCGCAGGCTGCGCAACGGTCCACCCAAAATACACCAACAAGCTGGGTGGCATCATGTGATCTTACTCAGGTGACTGCGTGTTCATGCATCATAAAGTTACATGAGATTGTAAATTGTCTGTTTATTTGTTCATTTATCTGCTTTCTTTATTGTCACCGACGTGATTGGTTTTCTTGTTACTCAGATTCAGTCTAATTCGTTGGAATGCCGAAGAAATCAGTAAACCAAACTTAGTGAACCCTTTGAATCACAACTCACCAGTGATATATCAAAAACCTTGTTATGATTTTCATTATACTCAATGGTTGTGCTGATGCTATGACTATCTACCTTCATTAGGTTCTCACTAAGTGAAGGACGATGCTCGTTGATCCAGCGGCTGAAGGGATGGGGGATCATTGGGAAAAAAAGTGACAATGTCATACACATTTTCCTTATGTACTTTTGTTTGTACATACTTGTGCAGCTTCTTAAGTTGTTTGAGACTGAGACTTGAGAGCTGTGGCTCTCCAACATATATAGAGTAATGTTTTTTTATTAATAGGTGTTTTCCATTAGCAACATTAACTGCTAGGACAGATCGTGTCATGCACTAATTACATAGGCAAGTTATCTGTATGCAATAGACAGATCGAGCCTACATCAACTACGTAGGTGTGTGTGATTGTTTTGCTTCTCCCACACACACACAAAAAAAAAAAAAGAAAGAAACTTTGTATCTATTTCCTTTTCATGATTAGTTGCGTATCACATTGGAGTGTTACATATATGCTCCTCCTAGTGGAAAACCAATATGGTGAGTTTGTCAAGACATTCCGGTCTGATAATGCTCGTGAGTATATGTGTCTCACTGTCGAGGAATTCCTTCGAAAGAGGGAGATTGTTCATGAGACATCATGTAGTTATACACCTCCTCAAAATGGAGTTGCTGAGAGAAAAAACCGTCAGTTACTAAATGTCACCAGAGCTTTATTGTTCCAAAGGAATCTTCCAAAATATTATTGGGGAGATGCGGTCATTACTAGTGCCTATTTGATTAATCGCATGCCTAGTCGAGTGCTCAATGGTCGTACACCCGACTCCATGCTTCCAGGGAGTAGCCAACCTTTTCACCTCCCTCCTCGGGTCTTTGGATGTGTGTGTTTCATTCATAATCACAGCCCGAATGTGAAAAAACTTGACCCCAAATCAATTAAGGGAATATTTCTTGGGTATTCTCCTACTCAAAAGGGGTATAAATGTCTAGATCCCACCACTAGTAGAGTGCACATTACCAAGGATGTCACATTCTTGGAACATGTCTCTTATTTTGGTGAGAATTCTCTTCAGGGGGAGAAGTCAATGTCTAAGGAAGAGTATTCTCCAAGTCAGGAAATTCAGTTTATAGATTTTCTGGATTACAGGCACAAAGAGAATCTATTTGTCGAGGTGCTTGGAAAAGAAGAAGATGGGACGTCTATTGAGGTACATGAACAGGGAAAGGAGGAAGAGTGTCCTATGGAGACAGAAAAAGAAGGCAATCGTCTGTTTGGGCAGGTGTATTCTAGGAGAAGAGCTTGTACTGATAAGGTGATTGATGGTGATAAGTCAACTCCGAATCCCAATCCTACTTCTTTCTTGGATGACCCAAGTCATGCTCAGAAGCAACCTATTGAGAGAGAAAGTCAAACAGAAAATGAAAAGAAGGATCTTCCCATTGCCCTGAGAAAGGGTGTCAGGTCATGTACCCAACAACCTATTGGTAACTTTGTATCTTACTCTAGATTGAGCACTGACTACAAATGTTTTGTATTCTCATTGTCTGTGGCTGTGATTCCCAGGAATGTTACAGAGGCTCAGAGTGACCCCAAGTGGACTCATGCTATGCAAGAAGAGATGGAGGTCTTAGACAAAAACCAGACATGGGAGGTGGTAGAGATTCCTGAAGCGGCTCATCTGGTTGGGTCAAAGTGCGTCTACACCATTAAGTACAAACCAGATGGGAACATTGAGAGGTACAAAGCATGTCTGGTGGCCAAAGGGTTCAGTCAGAAATATGGGATCGACTACTTAGAGACGCTTGCCCCAATTGCGAAGATGAAGACTGTTAGAGTTATTATTTTTTTGGCAGTGCTGAAGGGTTGGGAGATGTGCCAACTCGATGTTAAAAATGTCTTTCTCAACGGAGATCTCGAAGAGGAAGTATATATGTGTATGCCCCCGGATTTTGAGAGACCTGGAAAATGTTGTAAACTGAAGAAGGCTTTGTATGGGCTCAAACAGTCTCCTCGAGCATGGTTTGAACGTCTCAGACTTGTTATGAAGAAGCATGGCTACAAACAAGGAAATAGAGATCATACCCTGTTTGTAAAGAGGATAGAAGGTAAAGTTACCCTACTGTTGGTTTATGTTGATGATATGATTGTTACAGGTGATGATGAAAAAGAGATAGCAAGATTAAAGGGTTTACTATCAGCTGAATTTGATTTCAAGGACCTTGGCAAGCTGAAGTACTTCCTTGGTATTGAAATTGCCAGATCAAGTACAACTCTTGTGCTTAATCAAAGGAAGTATACCTTGGATTTACTGAAGGAGACAGGAAAACTGGGATGCAGACCAGCTTCTACTCCTCTGGATGCTGGGCACAAACTCGGTAGCAAGGATGGAGAACTTTTGTGTGAAGAAGCTAAAGGGAGATATCAACGTCTAGTTGGTAGATTGATATACCTTACTCTGACTAGACCGGATATCACCTTTGCTGTAAATGTGATGAGCCAGTTTATGCATGCACCTACGGATGCGCTTGAAGGCTGTAGATAGAATCCTGTGTTACTTGAAGAAGAATCCTGGCAAGGGACTTCTATAAGTGAAACAAAGGTCTATAGAAATTGAAGGGTATTCTGATGCAGACTGGGTAGGCTGTGTTGACACCAAAAGATCTACTTCAGGGTACTGCGTTTACTTGGGGGGAAATCTAGTTGTTTGGAAAAGCAAGAGACAAGATGTTTGTTCCCGCTCAAGTGCAAAGGCTGAATATAGGGCAATTGCTACTGGAGTATCAGAGTTGTTGTGGCTAAAGATCTTGCTGACTGATATTGGGATAGAGATTGAAGGGCCTATGAGGATGTATTGTGATAACAAGTCTGCGATTAACTTGGCTAACAATCCAGTGCTTCATGATCGAACAAAGCATGTTGAGATTGACCGTCACTTCATCAGAGAAAGAATTGATGCCAGGGAGTTAACATTACCATACATGAAGTCTGAAGACCAAACTGTTGATATTCTAACTAAAGCTTTACATGTAACTCCTTTTGAGAGAAATGTATCCATGTTGGGCATGTTTGATATGTATGCCCAACTTGAGGGGGAGTGTTGACGGATCTTGGTGTATGGGTCCGGCTTGGTGTATGGGTCCGGGTCTGGACCCGATCCTTTGTGTCCTAGTTTCGGCATACTTATAGCATTGTAACCCCTAATCTTAAGGTTAATGAAGTTTTAAAGAGAGAGAGAGTCTGGCGGCTAGTGGGCACCAGACCTCCTCACCCGTGGTTTTTTCCCTCTAGTTGAGGGTTTTCCACGTTACATCTGTGTTCGATCTTCCGTTCTTGTGCGTCTATTATTTCTACACCAACCAATCTTAAAACTTTACCAACTGGTATGCTGATTCTAATTAACTTGGTAGATGATTCCCAAAATTGACTATTAAATCCAATATCCACAACTTCCCTTCATTTTCTCTTACGAGGATAAGGATATACAGCTCATTCATCGAGCAAGAACAATTGTCTCAAAACATTTTTCTGTTTCACTATACTATGTATTTTCAAGACATTTGTCACAAAACTAGGTTGTGAAGGTCTCATCAAATTGCCTCTACATGTATATTTTCAATGAAATTGAATACATAAGCAAGATTGTAAATGTATTTTGTAATTACTTAACATTATTCAACACTTGATGTCATCTCATCTCTCCCTCCAAGATCTCCAAACATAAGACTAATTCAATGGAGTAGTGCATGAAGTACACAACATTGTGTGAAGTTTGCCAAGATCAAAACAAGATAACAAAGGTAGCCAGGATCATGGTTACCAAGAGACCAAATGAATATGAGAAGCAGCATGTGAAGTGAAAGAACTGAGCCAAATGCATGAAAAGGAAACTACAAGGATGAAGGAAACTACAAGGATGACTGAACTGTGACATTTTAATATGGGAAGGAAAAGAATATTTATGGGAACTCGCATTGGATCAGTCACAAATACCAACAACTTTTGAAAAGTATCATTTCTCATTGCCAAAACAGGATGAAACATATTTTCATAATATTGCAAAAAAAATTTTGGTGCTATTATATTGGTAATTTGCATCTCATATTAATGCATTTTTTCCATTTCTGTTTTATTTAAAATTGTAAATGTTCAAAAAAAATCATTGGAACATTTACCAATATATTTGTAAGTAAAATAGTAAAACTCTCAATTCATAATTTTTTTCTACTGTTACATATTTTATAATATTTGATTCTGAAATCTTCCCAAGATAAATAAGTTTTTCAAGAAATACCCAAGAAACACACCACCAATAGAAAAAACCAAAGACAATATTTGTGATTACGTGCAGAACCAAGCTTCAATCATAGAATCAGGCTTCATACGTTATTTTCCTCTCCTTTAGGATAGTGCTAAGTTACCTCCTCCTCAATGATGCTAACTACGCAAGGCTTGAGCCTTTGCCAAATTTGCATACCTTTAACCATTTCAAACATGCATAGCAAAATAACAATTTATAGACGCAAAAAGCATTCTTATCTTAGATACAAAAAAGTGCATGACTCGAGCCAATGATAACAAATTTAAAAAATTAATACATGATAAAAATGAAATTTCATAAAGCAAACGAAAGAAACTACTTCCAGCATATTCATGTTTAGCTATTTCAGAAGAACATATAATAGAGACAGCAGGCTTTTGAGGTAGAAATTTACACTGAAATGTAGACGAAATAAAGAGTGAGGTGCTATCAACAAAATTCTTGCATATACCTCGACCAATGAAATGCTAGGAATGACCTGAACGTTAGAGAAAGTTGTTAGATGCCCTGGTATGATGCTTAATATGAGAGAGTAAAAAAAACAAAAAGACTAACCAAAAAATGAACAATAGAAATAATGTTCTTATGAAAATTTTAACCAACAAGGATTATTTAAAATTCTAAACATTTTATGATGGCACTATCAGCAGTTTGAATCCAGAAAAAGGCTGGCTCTGGCTGTTCTAGTCTACTGTTGTGGTGCAGCAGGGTATTGACCAAGCTGCTCTCGGCTAAGGCTGGTTCAAGTGCCTGCGAGTTAGTCTCCTCTTGAGGCTCTGGCGTAAGGATATAGGTTATGGAGTGTGAAGGGCATGGGCCCTTGCTAAGGTCTGCATCATGTAGATGGCTCAAGCACGGACGTGCTAAAGAGTGTTGGCAAGCAGTCAAGTGTGGGCCAGGCTCAAGGTGGCTCAGGCCCAGGCAGACTCCTCGGCTTTGCAAAGGGGCTTGGGCCAAGCTCTAGTGTAGCAGTAGGTTGGACGACGTGGGGTGGCTGCTGTTGCAGCCCGACCATGGTCAAGACTCTAGAGGTTGGGTTCTTGTTGTGGCAATTTGATCTCTTGAAGTGCTCCGGCCGCTGCTCGCAAGGTGTGGCTGACAGTGAGGAGCCAAGGAAAAGGATGCAGCCCAAGGCGGGTCCACATCACGCCAACTAGGGAGGTGATCTCAATAATTGGCATTCCCCTACTAGTTTTCATGGGTTCTTAGATACATTTCTAATCTCATGGAGATGCAAGAAAGAACAAAAGATTTTCTTGTCATCCACTGCAGTTGAATATGTGCTATGCCCTCAGCCATTATGGAGGTCGTTTGGCTGAAAAGTATGCTCAAAAATATGGGAATTCAACTTGAAGGAACATCTAAGTTATGTGGCGATGATAAGTGTCATTTATGTTGCAAATAATCATACCCTTCATGAAAGAACCAAGGACATTAAAATGGACTTCCATTTTTTGAGAGAAGAACTTTGAAAGAAGACTATTGAGCTTCCATATATTCCATCTTCACTAAAGGGCTTGGAGTTCCTTGTTTTTTATTTCTTCCTGGTGAACTTTTGGTTATGATACCATAAGTTTGAGCAGGGTGTCAAGATTTGGTATATTATTTGTAAGGATCTTTATTTGTTTTATTTGTATTTTTATTTCTCAAATTTTGTACTTATTTCTGTGTTTTTCGTCAGCTGTGAGCTCAGCTGAACTCAACTTTGAAGTTGTTGGGAACCCAAGTCAATACTTTTCTAGCCATTGGGACCCCAACAGCTAGTTTCACTTTGTCTAAATAAGAGCTCTTTGCACCTTTGTAAAGTAAACTTCCTAGAAGCTCTTTCTTATTAACAAAGTACTTTTAGTGCCTTAGTGCAGCAGTCCTTGTGAGAGATCTCGTGTTTGAAATATGATTTATATCTATATTGTGTGTGACTTGTGCCTTTTACACCTTGTGGGAAAGATCTTGAATATAGGTTTATACCTATATTTTGTTTCCTTTCAGTGGGTTTACCTGGTGTTGTGCTATGAATTTTTTACCATAGTGAAAACAAGAAAAAGTTTTCCTCAAAAGTTGTACTTTTATATGTAAGATCAATAAAATTTTATAAAATTATGATTTTTTTGTAATTTTCATATGGAACATATTGGAAAAAATGGAAATGTGAGCATAGAGTGCATCTAGACAAAGAAATTTTATCATAATATTGTCATGATATATCATGGTACTTATTCTGATACTTACTTTCAGACAATATTTGAAATATCATCATATGTTACAATAGTATCTTTCCTTTTTTTTAATATAACACCACATCATTCTTAAAATATCGATGACTTATGTGGCTACTTTATATCTCTCTGGATAAAATCCGTGACAACTGATTTGCCTCAGTAAATTTCTCCTTTCCTATCCCATAGTTCTTGAGACACAAATTACACACATGAACTTGGCTGAAACAAAAATCAAATGATTCTGTGTATAGCTTAGAGAGTTAAATGTTGCACTTTGCTTTATATCCAGGTCTCTAAGCATATGCAGTTGGAAGGGGGATATAGAACCACGAAGTGGCAGAAAATACTTGGATAGAGAGCCAGTTCATTTAAATAGAGCACATTCAAAGATGTCAGGTACCTGCCCTTGGAATAATGTGTCTTCAATTTTTGAAGTCAAATTCAATAGCAAATGTATTGAAAGGCCAGATAAGAATGTCATGGGCAAGGGACATGATTCCCGCATCACCATCATCCGCTCATTAGGTTGAATTGATCCTGATTGCATTAACTCGCTAACTCCAGCAGAATTCAGCCAATTCATCAAGACATCACAGGCAGATTGGACCATTGTATGTGAAAGCACCCAAAACATCCCCAGTGACCTATCATCCAAATTTGCGAAATCCAGCATGCGTTCCCCTTCAGCAAAAGAATGAAAATTCAAGTGAGCAACGAATTGGGCACCAATAAGCAACATCATAGTATATACATTCAATCGTGTGGTCAGAAGTTGGAACTAACTTGGTTGATATAATGAATAAAACATACTAAAGGATGAGCAGAAAGCCTCAGAAAATGCACCTATTTTTGCCGCTATTGTGAAGTTGCAGAGCATTTCATTGTGAGGTTTTTCCCTTAGGAGTTTCAGAAACAAACATAAATGTATTCAATTGCAACTTTGTTATTAAAGAAAAGGTACTGGTATAGAAGTAACCACAAACACATCACAAACTGACTGCTTGCATGATCTTTCGAATTCACTGAACAAAATAACTTTTCATTGGGTGAACACCACATTAATATGAATCATACCTTTTCCAAATGGCCTCCACCATTCTTCTATCTGCTTGCCCTTCTGAATCTGCTCTGGATTCAAACAATCCTTATTTGAAGGGTTAAATGACCATATCCTCAATGACTGACTGCTTGATATAAATTCTAGAAGGATACTCTGAGGAGTGACTATGCTCTGATCAAAATTTCTTTCTTCAGTTTGAAATGAAATAATCTTTCTGATCGCTTCCACCTAAACAGCAGAATTATTGTTTTCTGTTTGTTAGTCCCCTTCACAACCAAATGCAACAATTTCAAGGAGCAAATGGTGCTGTAAAAACCAACCTTTTTTGGGTCTGTATTTAAAGCGTTTGTCACAACCTCTAAACGGATTATTTGCGTCAACAGCCATGTAATATGGTTGCTGCGGACAAACTTTTGGTCGCCTTGTCTAACTCGAAGCACAAGCTTGTCCACAAAATCCAGGAAATCAATATAACCATTCTTTGTCAGAAAGTACAAAATATCCGAAAGAGTAAGCCACTCCAGCCATAAACTTGTTTCTGAAAAAGTGAAATTTAAACAGTCAAGTAGCTTCATATGAAAAGAACTATAAACCAATTGAAACACTACTTACAGACAACAAACAACCAATAATGAATCAAAACATAATTTGCTACTTAAGATGGAACATTCTGAATATGACTTTACAGGCACAGCACCAATCACAATCCATAAAAAACAATGGACCATAAACTGCTTTAGAGTTTGAAGCATCAACTTCAAAACAGTCATTTTGTAATGTTACCACTAGTACAGTACCCATGTTACATGGATATGTGAGTACATGTGGCAACATGGGAACTTCTTCTCAAACAATGTGTCCAACTGTTCAAGGGGTGTGTGTGTGTGATTTCTGAAGCATTAATATCCATGGTGTAGAGGAAGCGATGTCACATACCTATGTGATACAGGACTAATCTAACGGTCGGCCTTGTAGTTAGTGGAACCAGCCCAAGGGCCAGTCTCCCTTCTTTAGCTTGAACATATAGGCTATTTCTGTCATTTCTTATACTTTCTTGAAGCACTTAAAATTACTTTTTTTGTTTTGCCATGTATGTACCTTTGAATCATAACCACGAATTATCGTTCCTGGGAAAATACCAGCGACGTTTTTCTTGGATATTTTTTGACGAAGCTATTTTTTCAGCAAAATGTCTAGCAAATTTCGGCACTTTTTTTAAAAATATAGAAAATATATAAAAAATTATGTAAAAATAAATAAACAAAAAACTGAGGAGGCATAAAAAAATGCCCAACTAGAATGATAAACTTATAAAAATTGTTGAATAATATTTGTGTTAGGTGGTTTTTTTAATATTTAAGAGTTTTATGAACAACTCTTTACAAATAAATGTTCTAGTAGTGGACTAATCTTGTAATTTGTTATCTTACCCTAATTCTCATTTAACGTGAGAATAGGGCAGTCTATTGGAACAACGAATAGAACTTTCTGTCTCTCTCTCTCTCTCTCTCTCAACCTCTTCTCCTCTCTCTCTCTCTCTCGTCTTGCTTCCAGCAACATGGTATCAGAGCCCAACCCTTCTTCGTACTGACACCTATTTCTCTCCCTCGTCATCTTACCCATCTTCTTCCTCTTCTTCTGTTATCGTTGGAGATTTTGTGGGTCAAACTTGTGGATCGTGCATATTGGGGCTCGATCTATGGTTTTCTTAACAAAAGATGAAAACCCTAGATTGATGCCTTGTTGAAGTGGACGTGGTTGCAACAAGTGGACGTGGTTGCAAAATCTGATAAACGTGGGAACAGCAGAGTATTTTTCACTGTCGCTGGTAACTTCTGCTAAGCGTGGGAACTGGGAACAGCAGTAAGTGTTAAAAGTGATTTTTATCATGTCTGTGGAATATATGATCGGTCTTCAAGTTGTGGTGTGGCGTGGATGTTAGGACTGATACATGTGGAGTTAAACAAGGCATGGAAAAGATACCTATGATGACCTGCTTCTTGTCTGTCGTGAACCAGTTCTTTACGTTATAAAGTGAAATTTTATTTTCAATAGAAAGCTTCTTATCTACTGTTTACTGTTTTGACTACTGCTATGTGTTCTACTTACTGCTCACTGCTGCTGCATATTCTACTTACTGCTGCATATTATAGTCAGATTGTGTGGCTCAGTTGTTTGTGTCTCACAATGGATCTGAAACAGCAATCTAATATGACAGATAGCCCTAAGATCGAGTTTCATACTGAATACAAAGTTGTTGGGAATCCATTCTTCTATGGTTCGACTATGAAATTAGATGGTCACAACTATGAAATTTGGTCACGTATGTTCATGATGTCTTTAGTAGGACATCGGAAAGACCATAACATTGAGGAAGATGAACCAAATGTTAAAACAGGAAAGTATACAACATGGAAAGAAGATAATAGTATTGTTATGGCATGGATTATGAACAGTCTGCAGTCTAATATCGCTCCTACTCTTGCTTACTATACAACTGGTAAACACATGTAGACTATTTTGAGACAGACCTATTCTCATGACAAGAATGTTTCAAAAATTTTACAAGTTGAGCAGGAGTTACACAAACTGCAGCAAGGTGGCTTGGAACTATCTCAATACTTTGCTTCAGTTAAAGCAGCGTATGAACGATTGAAGGCTCTTCAACCTCCATGTCAAGCATGTTACAAGACTCATTTTGAGCAGACTATGGTGGCAAAGTTCTTGGCTGGTTTGTCCCCTAAATATGAGGTAGCTAAAGTTCAGATGCTTACTGGTGCAGAAATTACAGATCTTGCTGAGGCATATAATAGACTCAGTAGATTGGTTGTATCTCTCTCTCAGCCCCAGAGTGAGTCTCCTACTGCTGCCTTAGCCGTGTCTGGAGGACGTGGACATGCTACAAGGGGAAGAGGCTCAGGTCGTGGTGTAGGGGGCAAAGGGAGATTTCAGTGTACATACTATGGCAAATTGGGACATTTAGAAGATAGATGTTGGGACAAACATGGTCGTCCAGCTCCTAGTTCCCATGTAAGAAGATTCAGTACCTCAGGTGGCAGAGGGAGATTCACTTCTCAGATTCCTATAGGGTCTGCCCGAGCTGCTACGTCACTTGGAGAAACTCCTGATAGCTCCTTGACGACTACTGATAGCTCCATGGTAACTATGAGCAAGTTTGAGTATGATCAGCTTATGGCTCAGTATTCTCTCCCTGCCTCGACATCTGCTACTGCATCCTCGGTTGTGGTGGATTCTTCTTTGTTTGTTGGTAGAACTTTCCATGAACCAGGTACTGTGTGGATTATTGATTTTGGGGCTTCGAAACATTTCTACAGTCAGCCTCACTCATTTACCTTATTGCATTGTTTTGCACAACCTCAACATGTTAGACTTGCTAATGGAAAACTTTCTCCTATTATGAGAGTTGGGGATGTGAAACTCTCTAATTTTATCTCTTTCCAATGTTTTATACGCTCCAGAATTTCCTGCTAACCTTCTGTCTATTACTCAGTTGACAAACGATTTGCAGTGTAGAGCCATATTTGATCCTGGTTCATGTATTTTTCAGGACTTGCAAAATGGGAAGACAATTGGTGGTGGCCATGAGCACAAGGGAGTTTACCTTCTGTCGGAACCAGTGGAAGGTGTGGCATCTATGGCTCTATCTAAGCCTACCCCTTATCAGTCACATCTCTGACTCGGTCATCTTTCATTATCCAAGATCTGTGGTGTCCTCCTTAATATTTTTGTGTATGAGTCATTCCAGTGTGAGGCCTGTCAATTGGGCAAACACACTAGAAGTAGTTTTCCTTCCAGTATTAGTCCATCGAGTCATGCAGTTTTTGATCTCATTCATTTGATGTTTGGGGGCCTAGCCGGGTTGTAAGTTGGGCCAAGTTTAGGTATTACCTTGTTATTGTTGACGATTTTTCTCGTCTTAGTTGGGTGTTCTTGTTAAAAGAGAGGTCTGAAGTTATTTGTATTCTTCAAAATTTTCATTATTGAAATAAAGACTCAGTTTGATTTCATTGTCAAAAACATTCGCACTGATAATGTTTTTGAGTTCAAATCTGTAGAAACACGCAGCGTGTGGCAGCGGCGATGTTTGGGCCGGCGGAAGAAGGGCGACGGCGATGGCAATGCTCCGGTAAGCCCTTTCGACCTCTCTTTGCCTTTTCCTTCTTCTTTCTCCTTCTTCCTTCTTCTCCTCCTCCCTCTCTCGTTGTTTCTACCGCCTCTCCCTCTATTCCGTTTTGTTTCTGTGGAGTCCCCCCTCTTCATTCCACGCTCCTCACACGCTCTCCCCTTGCCCGCGCTCCGGTCTCTTTGCTCGCATCTCTCCCTGCAGTCTCTCTCGCTCCCTCCGTCCGCCTCCTCTTTTCCCCTTTTGTCTGCTCTCTCTCTCTTTGTTCAACCTCCCTCTCTATCTACACTCCTCACTCTCTCTCCCTCGCCACTCTCCTACTTCCCGCCAGTTCTCTCCCGCACGCTTTCCCCTCTGCCAAACTCTCGTGGTCAGCCTTTCTCTCCTCATTTTCCATTTGTTTTTCCCTCTCACCCTCAGCCTAACCTCCTTCTCCTCCTCCCTCTTACCAGCAATTAGGCTGTGTTATTGGCGTCGGCAGCGAGCAATCATTGGCATTAGCGCTTGATCAAACACTTGAGGTGGCTGCCGAGTACACTACAACAGTTTTGATGCTAAAATTGTAGTGAGCAAGGCTTAATCGAGCCTACATTGTCAACTATTTGTTGTTGGAGCATGTATAATTATTGATTGAGCATGCTAGACTTAAGGTTGGAAGATTTAGAATGCATATTAGCAATGTTGCTAATTTGGGAAAAGTTAATGACTATTTTGAAAAGGACGATGATGTACATGTATAATTATCCCTCTAGCATGTTGGGTTAATTTTCGAAATGATTAGAAAGCAAGGTAGAGATTTGATGTGGTTGAGAAGATTTAGAACCGTTTTCAGGAACTTGTGGCGCATGCTATTGTGAATGTGTGAATCGTGGTGTTAGTTGAAAAAGAATACGTAAGTTGGGTGTAACTATTGGGAAGTCGTCTCAACTATGAAAGCAAAGGAGAAACGGATTAGTGATTGGTTCAAATCGAAAGCGCGGAGCTTAAATCATTTGGTGACAACCTCAAGGAGTTGGGAAGAGGCCTATTGGAGGGCTTTGTGGGTCAACACTACTAGTCGACACCCTCTTAAGGCGATGACCTGCCTCAATGATTATGTTTCATACTTGTATAAATTGTAAAATGAAGCGAGTAGAGAACTTATCATTTGCTTATGTTTGCAGGTATATCGGGCACGTCCAATGGACCTTGAGCGACCGGATTCGAAGCTCGAGGCGTTTTAGGTGTTTTGTGGACGCACGACATGTATGGCGGCATTCCAGGCAAATCCCTGCCAGGGGTCAATTTGTGAATGTGTGTTCTTAGGATCATTGGATCCTAGGATTGTGATGTGATTGAATGATTGTAATGTGATTGAATGAATGTATGCATGAGAATCAAATGCTCATGTGATTAGTTTTGTTTTAAAAATTTCTACGCAATTGCATTTGCATGCTAGAAATGATAACTGCTTAGGACAGATGAAGTGGGGTATCGAGTCGATTATCTCCTCGACCCCAATTGTGCATTAGAAAACATCCTACAATGATAACTGCATAGGACAGTTACGACCCAATCATGGATCGAGACTACTCCCCGTGGTTCAGCTATGTTTTGAAAGATATGATTGATGTGATGTGAGATGTGAATGTTATAATGTTTCATATGCATTGCCATAGGCATAATACAAATGAATGAAATTGAATGGTAGTTGTACTCGTATTGTTATGACGGCTAGCTAAGAGTGTTAATGATATGTGTAGCCCTCGTGTGGAGGCAATTGAAGATGTACGTGCACTCGTGAAGTGAATCAACCTCATGAGCTAGCCAATCATTTTGTGAATGTGCAATCATACTGATAAGTAAAAAGAATAAAAGATGAGGGCCAGTGGGTTGTCGCAATGTGTTTGGAAGTTGTCCCGCCTTCGCCACTGGTCTAGACCTGTTTCAGAGCGCAGGCGATGCAAGGCCTCAGGGTACTGTTGTGTGATGTGTTTGGAGCGTTGGGTTCCCGCCTTCCCAAACTGGGTGTCCTAAGGAAGACTGAGTATCTCTCCTTGGAATTCACACATCCATGGACGAGTGCTCTTCCACTGTAGCGTGAATGGATCCATATTGTTTCGGGCCACCATGGGGGTTGTCTCCCGGCTGTAAGCTGCCCGCGGTGTGCACGTGCCTGTGTTTGCACCCACAGGAACTATCAATTCACTAAAGCTAATGTAAATGAAAAGAATGTGAATGAAGTGTATGTGAATGAAGAGTATGTGAATGAAGCGAATATGCATGAAGTGAATGTGATTATGAAATATGTTGATTGTGGCCATCGAGTAATCTTTACATGTCGTGATACATGTGAGGGGCCTTCTTAACAAGTCATGTGACTAGGCCCTATCACGACATGATGGTGATTTGCTTTTATAATTGTGATTAACTCGTATATGAGCTCTTACTTTAGAGGGTTAGGGATTTATCTGGCTTGTTGTCATACTCCAAAGGCTAAGCTTCAGTTATCTTTCTTTTTCAGGTTCTGGCGGACCCAGGACAGCAGGTTGATCAGATGGCTCTACTCACATCCTACTAGAGAGGTTTTGGGTCTTTTGTAGTGTCAGCGCGTCTTGTTTTGGTCATATTAATGTCTTGTTTTTGTTAGGCATCAATGTTGTAATTTAAGGGCATTTTTGTCATCCGTATTGATGAACTGAAATTATTATATAATGGAAAGCTTACCCCATTGTTTGGAATTGCATGGCTCATCTCCCTTTGAATTGTTGTGTCGTCGCACCTCAATTCCTGAGCGGGTTATTGTAGTTGTTACCAATTCCTGAGGCAGATTTGGAAAGATATTTCGATGGACTTCATCGAAGGCCTACCCCGATCGCGTGGGAAATCAGTGATGTTAGTGGTGGTTGATCGGTTGTCCAAATAGGCACACTTTATTGCTCTGAGTCACCCTTTCTCAGTCAAGAGTGTTGCGCATGCCTTCCAAGAACATGTGAGGAAGCTACATGGCATGCCTCGATTCATTATCAGTGACCGAAATTCGGTGTTCCTTAATGCATTTTTGAGAAAATACTTCCACTTACAGGGCACAAAACTAAAGATGAGTACGCCTACCATCCGCAGACAGATGGACAAACAGAGGTAATGAATCGCTGCGTAGAAACCTACCTCCGATGCTTCGCAGGGCAGTGTCCAAAGGCGTAGGCAGATTATTTATCATGGGCGGAACTAGCATACAACACCGGCTGGTGCACTTCACAAATACAACCCCCTTTGAGGTTGACTACGGGCGACCACCACCTGCGGTTCACCGTTACTTGCCGAGCACAGCACGAGATGACACGATAGACACTCAACTACGTTGCCGAGATGTCATCTTGAAGGACCTAAAGGAACATTTAGCTGCAGCCCGAAATCGCATGGTCCTACAATACAATCGCCGCCATAAAGAAGTGACGTTTCAAGCGGGCGATTGGGTATTCTTGAAGAGGCCCCCGCAGCGTACCACACGCTTGAAAGGAGCTGGACAGCAAAAGCTGCTCCCTTGTTACGTTGGGCCCTACAAAATCAACCGAAGAGTAGGTAAACTTGCTTACGAGCTCTTACTTTCCGAGGGAAGCTCTATCTATTCGGTATTCCATGTATCCAAACTGAAGCTCTGCACCAACGGTCCCACCGGCAAAGATATTGATTCTACCCCCATCTTATAAGAAGCAATTGACCTTTCACCTTTTCAACGCATCGGCATGAGGAAGGTAAAGGTAAACGACAAGTGGCGTCACCAATGGCTTATTGAATGGCTATCCAATGAAGACGCACCAGCAACATGAGAAGATAGTGAGGACATCACATCTTGTTTTCCATTATTCACACCTTGAGGACAAGGTGTTTTTCGATGGGGGGAGTAATATGTTAGGCGCTGTTTTAGTTTAAGCTTTGTTAGCATTGTTTTATGTTATGTTTGTTTTACGTTATGTTTGGGTTTATTAGGAACTGGTTATGTTCAGTCAGTTTGGATCGGTACCTTGGTAAGGACCCGCTTTGCTTTATGCTGTAAATGTAATCCTTTTTAAGTGTGATTAGCCCTAAAGGAAGTTATTATGATGTTTTGTTCTCTCTCTTGATCTTCCTCCCTCTCGTTCTCTTCCTCTCCTCCACCGTACCAGTCGACTGATAGCCTTGAAGGCTATCATTTTGGCAATACCTTGTTGTAACTTGTAACTAATATACTCTGGCCAAGTTATGCTTCTCTCCATATATCTCTACCAAGGTGTCCCAAATCTGCTTGCTTGATCCTAGGAACAAGAATTCTTCTGCAATTGAGGGATCCTGGGGTTCAAAGCCACGACATTACCAGGCAGTCGTTGGCTTGCCCATTCATCATAATGACCACCTTTGCTTCGTGCAGTAATCTTTCCATTCATATAGGCAATCTTTGATTTCCCACATAGAAGAAGACTAGCTACTTTTGACCATGGGATATAATTTTCACCGTTTAGTGGCATAGTGGTGATCATCAAGTATGGTTTTCTGCTCTTGGATAACTGTATTGATCGCAACTGATTCTTGAGAAGCTTACATTAACTTATCAGACAATCAGAGATATAGGCCTGGACAAAGTGTCGTGATGGTAGCATCGATGGACTAGACCCTGCAGGGTTCTGATACCTGGTCAGAACCTGCAAATAAAGATCAAAAGCACCTTGAATGGAGAGCAAGCAAATGGAATGTTCGGTCTTCAATTAATTTTAGACTTGTAAATATGGGTCCTTATATAGAGCGTCATAGCTCTTTCTAGAATCATACAGCTAATGGGAATAAGAACCCTGAGACACATATGGTTAATTTGTTGGTGTCATTACAACAGAATTTTTCTAAACTTTCTCTACAAATTCGATTTTGTGTCCAAAGTGACAATCTCAAATTTTTTTTATCAAATTACAAACAGCTTCCATGCAACAATATATTATTTTTTGTGGAATTTTGCACACACATATATATACATATACCTGGATGTATCCTCGTGTTCACAATTTTACAATTGTCTTATGTGTACTGATCCTTCTCTCCCCCCCCCCCCGGTTCCCCAGGTACCCATACCTCTACCAGTCTCCATGTGACTTTAGATGAGAAAAATCAGAACAAGTTGTGTATTACCAACCCTAATCCCGACTGAAATAGAGATGAGACAAGAAAAGCATTGATTCTCATGTTTAACAAAAATATTAAAGAACACTGCCAACTAATAAATATTGCAATCTAGTACCCCAAACTTATAAATATTCCTCTCAACAATAATTATGGGTAGGTGATATAACATTGGGGATTATTTTTTGCCTATGATAGCATGAACAAGCACTATTAAGGAGGCATAGAAACCACTTGCCTGTGCATGCACATATATACCCAACCCTAGAGGATGAATCCATGCAGAAAAGGACACTTGCCTGAATTTGTGCATTTCGACAATTCCATTATTCTGTCAATCATAGCCTCAGAAACCATTTCTGCTGAGAAAACAACACCAGTGACTACTATTTGCTGTTGTGCTTGTTGCCTATAGCAAGGAGCAATGACAAGCACACGTCTCCACCAATCTGGAGATGGAGTAGCATGCAGAGCATGTCTTAGACAACGAAGGGCTCTTTCCCAACCAATGCTCTCTTTCTGAATCATGGTAGCAAGATCCTACATCAGCAAAAGAAGATAAGTTTCTAAAGAATCCAAGCAATACCACAGGAAAAGAGGAATATACTGACTTGACACTACAGGCAACAGTAATCTAGGAGTCACAATATTTAAAATAACTAGCAAAGGAGAAAAAGAATGAGATAGAGAGAGGAGAGAGAAAGAGAGAGATGAGAAAAAGAGAAGAGGAGAAAGAAAGAGACGAGGAGAAAGAGAGAGAAGAGAGAGAAGGGGGAGAAGAGAAGAGGAGAAAGAGAGAAAATAGAGGAGAGAGAAAGTGTCTGTCAGCAACAAAACTTTGTTGAATCCTTCCTTTCGCATATTGTAATCGCCTAGAGTAAAGATTTTACTAAAATATCAGGTATAATGAAAGTTATTGCAATTTTTCTGATTACATGTAAAATTTTAGATTTTTAACCATAGAAAGATTAATTACTTTTTTTAGGCTGAGCTCTGTAGCTATCCTTCATGATTTCGATGAATCAGAATCTAGAATAATCAGATCGGTAGATGAGATGCTGCCGAATTTTCGTTCGAAACCTTGAACCCTCTCGTTTTTCGCATAGCGCATACGAGCAACGAATAGACTGTACCAGCATTGTTCGCGTGGCTTAATTGTCTATGCTGTGTCAAAATCTGTGTCGAACCGCACTCCAGTTTGCTGTATCGTGAAACTTGACAGTGGGCAAGGCTAGGCCGTGGGACCTAGCTTGCCTTAATCGGCCATGATTACTAGTAAATCTTGGTCTGCTACTATCTAACTTCAGTTAGACTACCTCCTAGAGTCGAGATGAAGCCAAGCAGGCGATTGACCACACAGAGTTTTAGTTAAGATTAATGTTAATAATACATAATTAGATTAATCGCGTCGTTTATAGAGTGCTTAGACTAGCAAAGTTAAGATTTAGCAGACTTAAACTAAGTTGCAAGTTTAAGAAAATGGCTTAAGTTAATTAAGTTCAGCTTGATTCTTTGAATACATGGTCATGCATACATGCATGTTATTTAGTCGTATCTATTTTTGAAAGTACGTCACACTGAATAGGGAACTCAAGCTGTGTTGGTGATACAGGCTAGATATTGAATTCCAAGAGTGAGTTGTACTTTACGCAAACATTTGCTCATAGCCTAAATTATCATTACGACATGGGCAATAGGCTGGGACTGGTTTTATATTGACGGGAAAGTCTGAGAACCAATGTAACATGGGTGCAGGGTGCGGGTGCTGGTGTGGGTGCGGGTGCCTGTGCAGGATACAGCAAGTTCCCAAAAAAATTGGGAGTAGGTACGGCAAGAGCATATAAATATAAATATATATATATAAATATAAATATAAATATAAATAAATATATATATATATATATATGTGTGTGTGTGTGTGTGTGTGTGTGTGTGTTTTGTTATATAAGTAATTATATTTGTCTATATTTTCAAACTTTTTTTTATCAAGGTTAACTTAATGTCATAAAAATTTAAAGTTTTATTAAACAAAATAGGGAGGAGAGAGAGAAGAGGAAAAGATAGGAAAAGGAA
Source organism: Nymphaea colorata (assembly GCF_008831285.2). Lineage (NCBI taxonomy): Eukaryota > Viridiplantae > Streptophyta > Magnoliopsida > Nymphaeales > Nymphaeaceae > Nymphaea > Nymphaea colorata. The sequence goes on along the minus strand of NC_045147.1, from coordinate 7,203,232 downwards.
GAAATTGAAAAAAAAAAAAAACAAGAGAAAAGAAGAACAGGTGCGGTTAGCAGCATCCGATTCGGTTTGACCGAGTCGAGTGCCATGTCGAGCCGCACCCACACCCGCACCGATGCAGGTGCGCCACCATATTGGGTGCACCTGTGCGACTTAGCCAAGAACGACTAGGTATATCAAAAATGAAAAGTCCAAAATCGGCACATTTGTGACTATAAAAAGTCGAACTCAATTGTAAAACATAAAAAGGGGCCAACATGGGTGACGCAGGGGTTCGGAGACCTGCATGATCGGAACCTTCCCTAAATAAAGGGATTGGCGTATAAAGTGCTCCTTTCCTAGACTACTTAGAGGAGTCCATCCCCACAGTGAGGCAACTAGTGTGGGATGCAGTTACTGTGAGGCAACTAGTGTAGGATGCAGTTACTGCAGTAATGTAGTTGAGCTCAATGAAATGTGAGTCATGGCAGTGGTTACCCCAAACTATGTCAATATTCACGGTGGCTCAGTGTTTGGGACCATAAGTTGTGCAACAGTCCGCCCTAAATACACCGATGAGCTAGGTAGCATCATGTGATCTTACTCAAGCGGGTGCGCGTGTATGCATCTTAAAAATTCATGAGTTTCTAAATTGTCTATTTATTTATTTATTTATTTATTCATGCATTTATCTGCTTTGTTTATTATCACCGATGTGATTGGTTTTCGTTTGACTCAATTGAGTCTAATTTGTTGGAATGCCGAAGAAATCGGCAAACCAAATTTAGTGAACCTTTTGAACTACAACTCACCAGCACTGGAGTGAACTTGTTTCCAATAATGATACTCATTTATTATTTTAACAATCAATACAATACATGCACTCTACACTCAAACGATATATCGGAGATCTTGCAATGATTTTCATTGTACTCAGTGGCTGTGCTGATGCTATGACTATCTGCCTTAATTAGGTTCACTATGTAATGGATCATGCTCGTTGATCGAGCGGCTGAAGGGACGGGGGATTGCTAGGAAGTAATGTGACAATGTCATATACATTTTCCCTATGCAGTTTTGTTTGTACATACTTGTATAGTTTTATGGTGTTTGAATCTCAGACCTAAGAACCGTGGTTCTCCAACATATATATTGTAACGTTATTGGTTCTCCAACATATATATTGTAACGTTATTTGTTTTGGTAGATCGTGATCCAGATCCGGACCCGAAATCCATTGCATGAATTGCCCAACGCCGGCTCTCTCTTCGTCTCCGCTGATCGTTGGTTCTCTCCCCCTTAGTCTCCCGCTGATTCTTGTGACACAGAGAAGCAGGCAACGGAAGGTGTGGTAGCGGCGATGGAGGTGAAGGGTGTGGTGGCGGCGGTGTTACTCAGGTGAGCCCTCTCGACCTCTCTCTGTCTCTTCCTTCTTCTTTCTTCTTTCTTCTCCTCCTCCCTCTCTCACTGTTTCTGCTGTCTCCCCTCTCTGTCTGCACTATCTCCCTCCTGCACAACCCTCTCCCTCTCGTGTCGTCCCACTCCCTCTGCGCATGCTCTCTCTGCTCGAGCTCTCACCGTCTCTTTTGCCTCCTCCTCTCCCTCTCCCCATTTCCCGCTTGATTTCCCCTCTCTGTCTGTCTCTCCCCTCTGTCCGAACCTTCTCTGTCTGTCTCCCCTCTCTGTCGCACTCTCCTTACCACCAGCCTCCTCCCACTCCCATCCTCTCGTGTCCTCTCTCATACGTCTTCAGCATCCCTCACGGCTACCGTGGGCCGCTTCTAACGACATACCCCTCTCTTAAACACCCTTTTCACTGATTTTCACTCTTTTGTGGCTGTTGGATTTGATTGCAGCTTGGGGAAGCATCATTCCCCTCATACCAGTGAGTTGAAGGCTTGGGAGGTGACGGCAACAGTTAATTTTAGCCGTTTGAGGATCAACCGAACACTTGAGGTGGCTGCCGGGAGAACTGCAGCAGTTTGGATTCTAAGAGTGGGGCGAGCGAGGCTTAACCGATCCTAAATTGTCTAATATTTTCTGTTAGGGCATGTATAATTATTAATTGAGCATGCTAGACTTAAGATTCGATGATTTAGAATGCATGCTAGCGACTTTGCTTTTTGGGGAAGGTCTAAGACTATTTTGGAGGGACGAGGATCCGCGTGTATATCTATATCTTTAGCATGATGGGTTGATTTTCGAAGCGATTACGAAGTATGGTAGAGACTTTGATATTGTGGAGAAGGTGTAGGACCGCCGTTACGAACAGGTGGCGCATGCTATTGTCGATGTGTGTATCACGTTGTTAGTTGGGAAAGAGTATGTGAATTGGGTGTAATTATTAGGAAGGCGCCTCAACTAAGAAAGCAAGTGAGAAACGTATTAGTGATTGGTTAAATCGTAAGCTCAAAGCTTAAATCGTTTGGTCACAACCTCAAAGAGTTGGGAAGAAACCTATTGGAGGACTTTATGGGCCAATACTACCCATCGGCACCCTCTTGAGGCGATGACCCCTCAATCATTCTATTTCATACTTGTGTAGATTGTAAAGCAAAACGAGTAGAGAACTTATCGCTTGATTGTGTTTGTAGGTACACCGGGCACGTCGAGTAGACCTTGAGCGACACGATTCGAAGCTCGAGACGTTTTGGGTAATTTTGGCGACGGGTGTAGGTATGGCGGCATTCCAGGCAAATCCCTACCTGGGGCCAAATTTAGAATGTGTGCCCTTCAGAAACATTGGATCCTATGCTTGTGTTGTGATTGAACAAATGCATGCATGTGTTTGAATGATGATGTGACTAGTTTTGTTTTTAAAATTACTACGCAATTGCATGTGCATACTAGCAATGATAACTGCTTACGACATATGAGGTGGAGTATCGAGTCGAGCATCTCCTCGACCCTGTTTGTGCATTAGAAAGCATCATAGAATGATAATTGCATAGGACAGCTACGAGCCAATCACGAACCAAGACTACTCTCTGTGATTCGGCTAAGTTTGGAAAGATGCGATTGATGTGTTTGATTGATATGAATGTTGTGATATGCTTAGTATTTATTGTCGTGGGCATGATACAAACGAATGAATTTGGAGGGTAGTTGTACTTGTAAAGTTATGATGGCTAGCTAAAAATGTTGACTATATGTGTAGCCCTCGTGTGGAGGCATTTGGAGGTATGGGTGCACCCACGAAATAAACCAACCTCATGAGTTAGTCAGTCATGTTGTGAATGTGCTTTCATAAGGATAAGTAAGAAAGAATAATAGATGAGAGGCCAGTGGATCGTGGCAATGTGTTTGGGAGATGTCCCGCCTTCGCCACTGGTCTCTCCTGTTCGAAGCGCAGGCGGCGCAAGGCCCCGGGATATCGTTGTGTGATGTGCTTGGAGCGTTGGGCTCCCGCCTTCCCAATCTGAGTGTCCTAGGGAAGGCTGAACAACTCTCCTTAGAATTCACACATGCATGGATGATTGCTTAAGCTGCAGCGTAAATGGATCCATATTGTTTTGGGCCACCACGGGGGTTGTCTCCCGACTGTAGGTTGCCCGTGGTGTGCACGTGTCTGTGTTTGCACCCACATGAATTGTCAATTCACTAAAGCTAATGTAAATAAAAAAAATATGAACGAAGTGAATGTGAATGATGTGGATATGCATGAAGTGCATGTGACTATTGAATGTGTTATTTGTAGCCATTGAGTGACCTTTATATGTTGTGGCATATGTGAGGGGCTTCCAAGATAAGTCATGTGACTGTATGCTCCTATCCCGACATGATAGTGTTTGGTTATTGTATTTGTTATATCCCAGATTTGAACCCTTACCTTAGCGGGTTACAGATTTACCTTGTTTGTTGCCATACTGCGAAGGCTAAGCTTTCAATTGTTTTTCTTTTTCAGATTTTGGCGGACCCGGGGCAACAGGATGATCAGATGGCTCTACTCACATCCTATTGGGGAGGCTTTAGGTCTATTATAGTGTCGGCGCGTCATGTTTTGGCCTTATTGATGTTTTATTTTTATTAGGCATCAATGTTGTGATTTTTGGGCATTTTTATCATATGTATTATTGAAAAATATGATGTAATTTTTGTATGAACTGAATTTATCATATAATGAAAAATTGCCCTATTGTCTTTGATTAGCATAACTCCTTTCCTTTTTAATTGTTGTGTGGTCGCACCTCAATGTTTTATGTTTTAACAAAAAAAAATTTATTTGAGGGTGGTGTGACATATATAAAGTAATGTTTTTTAAATAATAGCTGTTTTTCATTAGCAACATTAACGGCTAGGACAGATGAGGTCGTGCGCTAATTACGCAGCCAAGTTATCTGCATGCAATAGACAGATCGGGCCTATGCCAACTGTAAGATTTTGGGTATCAAACTATAACCCACGATCAGTTTCAGCAAAGGAAAGGTTAAGAGAGAACAAGAAAAGAGAAATGAAAAAGGGAGGTGAGTATTTTCATTCTCACGCAGCCCATTCATATAATGATCCTTCTACACAATTTATAAGAATCTAGAATGAAACAATCACAATAATCTAGAGTCTAGAGTGAAGCAACACAATAATCTATAGTCTAGAAATAAAACAATTGCAAAAATTACAATCATAACCCTGCCTAGATAAATGTGATCAGACATAGTTAGACGTGTTGGATTTGGATCATATTAGATCCAACATTTTATCATCCTCCCTCAAGTTGTATATGATTTTGCTGTTAGCGTATGGGGATTGGGTCTGTTCAGACCCGATCCATTCTCCTTATATCCACACGCCTAAAGTTACTAGGCGGTGGCTCTCTTGTAATATTTTATAATTTTATGTACAAATCTGTCGTAACCTATTAGGGTTATTCTTTTAATTAAAAGATCAAGGAACGCAGGGCTGTGTTATGCCGGCTGCTCCCTTTCCTCCATCGCCTTCTTTCATCCTCTCCTCTCAATATATCTGTTTTGCATACGGAGAGACGAGTACTTTGTGAAGATTCAGAGCCAGGTTGCATCGTCCTCCGGTGAGTGATTTCAGTTTTATGTGATTAGCCCTAATCTGCCCTAAATTCTTTCTTTTCTGGCGTGGTCATCCCTCTTTTCAGTTTCTGCCCTAAATCTTGCGTGATTTGCCCTAATTGATTTGCCCTAATCGTTGTGCCCTAATTTTCTCATCGTTTTGCCCTAATTTCTGTCATTGCCCTAAATCAATTATGGATCAGCCGACTCCCTCTCTTCTATCTTCTAGCTTTCTCTCCCAACTTATTTCTCAAAAGCTGAATCATAGCAACTATTTGACTTAGAAACGTCAAATAGTCCCTTTTATTAAAAGTCATAGACTCTATGGGCATATCGATGGGACCACTCCAGCACCTCCTATGTATATTGACCGTGAAGTGAAGAAGACCGTAGTGGGAGATCAAGCTGCTGGGGCTGCGGCTGTGAGTGAAATCAGATTTGAATATGAAACCATTACTGAAAATAATCCTGAGTATGAAGTTTGGCTGGCTCACGACCAGTCCCTTGTTGCCTATATTACTTATACTTTGTCAGAGGAAGTATTAGGAGGTATTGATGATGATTTAACAGCCCTAGAGTTGTGGTCTACCCTTGCCACCACGTATTCTCAAGTATTCGAAGCACGTTTTCTGCAGTTAAGAAGGCAATTTCGGGACATCAAGCGTGGGACACGTACTGTCTTGGAATATTTGAATGAAATTAAAAGTGTAAGTGATCAACTTGCTGCCATTGGACATCCCGTCAGCGACAAGGACAAAGTGCAACAAGCCTTGAGTGGACTTGGAACAGATTTTGATATTTTTTGCACAGCCTTGGAAGTCCTACCTGTTCTTCCATCTTTCGAAGATCTCAAGGCTAAGTTATTCCAACACGAAGCTAGTCGTGTTCAGCGACAGAATTTGATTCCTTCCAAGAGTCACAATGTACTGATCACAGGGACACATGCATTGCAAGGGAATCGCACTCGTACTTGGATTCCTCAGGCAGGAATGGGAAGAGGGATTCTCCCAACACCACAGGGCATGAACACTAATTTTGCCACATCTAGAAGGGTTCCGACTTGTTTCTATTGCAACAAGAGGGGGCATGTAAAGTCAGAATGTTGGCACAATCCGCAGAACAAAAATAATCAGATTAGACGTGAGAACAAGGCAGCAGCAGGGTCAGCTTCATCATCATCTGGATCTAATGTTTCAGCAGACGTACAGCAACTCCTCATGACAGCCCTGTCTAAGCTTCATTTGAAACAAAACGAGTAAGGAGAATGGTATGTGGACTCTGAAGCAGCAGCTCATGTTACTGGTGACGCAGGTAATCTCTCTAGTGCTCTCCCTTATTTAGATAAAGGCTCAGTTGTCATGGGAGATGGTTCTCATCACACAATATCACACATTGGAAATGTACAAATTTCTATGGGCTCTTCTTTGATTCCATTAAAGAATGTTCTTGTTGTTCCAAGTGTCAAGAAAAATATTATTTCAGTGTCCAAGCTTATTGATGATACTCAATCCTCTGTTGAATTCACACCCTCTTCTGTTTATGTCAAGGATGCTTGAACCAAGAAGACATTCGCTGAGGGCACTCGCAAAGGAGATATGTATGTCCTTGAAGGAGCTCCACAGATGTCAAAACCTCACCCTTCTGATTCATGTTTTCCAAGTCATAGTGAAGTCAATGTCACAGAGTATAATAAGTCATCCATTTGGCATGGTCGGTTAGCTCATTGTAGTCAATCTTTTGTTCGAAACCTTGTTGCAGACGGGCTCTTAGATAAGTCCAGTCTGAGTTCTGTCAGTGAGTCCAGCACGTGCTCGAGTTGTCATATCTGTAAGAGTCATGTCCTTCCCTTTCAATTAATAAATAAAAGAGCTTCAAAGGTTTTTGACACCCTATATTCTGATGTTTGGGGGCCTGCTCCAGTTCCTTCTTCTTCTGGGAGTAGATACTATGTCATTTTTGTTGATTCATATTCCCGATATACTTGGATCCATTTCATGAAACACAAATCAGAAGTTTTTCGCTTATTCACTCAATTTCATGCCTTGGTTCGAAATAAATACTCCAGTAATATTGTGCATTTTCAATGTGATGGTGGTGGTGAATTTATTTCTAATGAATTTACTGAGTACTTACTAGATAATGGGATCACTAGACAAATTTCATGTCCGCATACACCTCAGCAAAACGGAATTGCTGAAAAGAAACATAGGCATATTGTTGAAAGTGCACTCAGCATGATGCATGAAACAGACTTACCTATGACGTTGTGGACCAAGGCTTTCCATACGGCTGTACATGTTATAAATCGATTGCCATTGGCTTTGCTTGATGGAAAATCACCATTTTTTCTTTTACACCAAGAACAGCCACGTTATGAGGAGTTGCGTGTTTTTGGATGTGTGTGCTATGTGCATGTTGATGTTTCCTTGCGAAACAAATTTCAAGATCGTGCTGTTTTATGTAGATTTATAGGGTATGCAGAAAATTACAAGGGTTATAGGTGTTACAACCTTAAAACTGGGCGTGTACATATTTCACGGCATGTTGTCTTTGATGAAAACAGGTTACAGGATCCCAAGGCTACTTCTGTGACACTCAAGGACAAAAATGAAGTTTATGATGCTTGGCTTCATGCTGAAATCTTAAGACAAGGGGCAGAAATGTTGACTGAGCACAATGAGCAAGTTGTTAATGAGCCCGAGACATCTGTAAGTAGTTCCTTGAGCAGCACTAATTCCTTGGACAGCATGCCTTCATCTTCTCAGCCCAATGAGCCACCTATACATAATCGGTTCTCAGGCCTGGTGTATTCTAGGCGATCAGTTCCTACTGCAGTTCCACGCCAACCACAACGCGTGCGACATCCTATTCATAGATGGGTGAGCTATAACAATTTTTCTTTGGATTTTCAGCTGTTTATGACAGAAGTCAGCAAAAAGGTGAAACCAACATCTTATCACAATGCGAGTAAGGAAAAATGTTGGGTTGAAGCTATGAATGAAGAAATGGCAGCCTTGCATGAATGTCAGACTTGGCAGATTGTCCCCTGTCCAGCTGATAAGAATGTTGTGGGATCCAAATGGGTTTATAAACTGAAATATAAACCAGATGGTAGCATTGATCGGTATAAAGCACGACTTGTGGCGCGCGGTTTCACTCAGCAATATGGGGAAGATTATGATGAAACATTTAGTCCAGTCATCAAGATGGGAACAATCCGTGTGATTATTTCTCTTGCAGTCTCGTATGGATGGCCTCTCTATCAGTTAGATGTCAAAAATGCTTTTCTTCATGGAATTCTTAAGGAAGAGGTATACATGGAGCAACCTCCCGGCTACACTACTCATGATTCTCAAAAATGGGTTTGCAAATTACAGAAGTCTCTATATGGGTTGAAGCAAGCTTCTAGGTCATGGTTTGATCGTTTTTCTCATCATATACAACAAGTTGGTTTTCTCTGAAGCTCTCTCGATCACTTTTTGTTTATCTATCGCACTGGAGAAGCTATCACCTGGTTACTTATCTATGTTGATGATATTGTTATAACTGGGAATTCTTCTTCACATATATCTTATGTTAAAGGTATGTTGAAGCAAGAATTCAAGATGAAGGATCTGGGAGAATTACGATATTTTTTGGGTGTTGAACTTGATAGGACAAATGATAGTTTGACTCTTACACAGCACAAGTATACCCTTGATGTTTTGGACAGGGCAGGTATGACTAATTGCAAACCCATCACTACCCCAGTGTTTTGAATACTAAATTGACTGCATCTGATGGAACTGCTGCATATTCCAATCTCACATTCTATCGCAGCATTGTTGGTATGTTACAATACCTTACCTTTACTCGCCCAGACATGGTATATGCTGTAAATCAGATCTCTCAGTTCATGCATGCACCCACTGAAGGACATATGGATGTCGCTAAGCGGATCCTACGGTATCTCAAAGCTACTCTTGGAGATGGACTAGTCTACACCAAATGTTCCAATGTTTCTCTTGGACATAGCATATATACATATACTGACACCGACTGGGCAGGCGATCCCGATGACCGACGATCAGTTTCAGGTTTCTGTCTCTTTCTTGATTCTAATCTCATTTGTTGGAGCAGTAAAAAGCAGCGTGCTGTTGCACGATCTAGCACTGAGGCAGAGTATAGAGCAATGGCTGCAGGGACGGCTGAAGCGTCATAGTTACGTCATTTACTTGGGAAGCTCAATCTTCCTATTGTTCGGTCATCATTACTATGTGACAATCAAAGTGCGATAACTTGGAATTTGTCAAGGTGCGTCGGAAAGAAAGTATGTCAATTGAGTTGGACTTGAAGAAGACTATAAGAAATAAAGACTTTCCTTGAAGGCATACATATTTCTTTGTTGTTCCCCTTTAGCGAATTTTTTCTTCATCAGAAGATCCTTGACATACACAAAGGAAGAAGTAAATTCAACAGATAAGTTTTTATCATCTATGAATTTAGAAATGGAAATAATGTTCTTTTTGATATTTGGAGCAAAGGCAACATTTGACAAAGATAGTGGAAATGGTAATTTGGAAAAGAAATTTGTGCATTCCCAACATGTGTGATAGGATGAAAACTTCTATCACCTGTAACTACTAGAATAAGGAAAAAGATCATGTAACTTACCAGCATTTCCAGTTACATGAATAGCAGCACCTGAATCCACATACCATTCGCCTTAATCATTTTGTTTCATCGTCATCTTGGAGAGAGCAGTCATTAATATTTGTTGCAAAGCGGCTAGTGGGAGTTTGACATTCTGTTCAAGTTCAGGTTTATTGCCTCTATTTTGTGGGTTGAACCAACAATTCACTTTCATGTGACCCTTCTTGTTACATTGGAAACACGTTGGCACTTTCTTTGTTGTATTGGTCTGAAATCTTCCTATAACACTCGGTGTTGGCAGAATACCTCGGCCATTTTGTCCAATATGCGCACGATTCATGCCTCCTTGATGAGCCATGTTTCCTTTTTTATGGCCTACAGCAGCTTCAATCAATGTTGTAGAATGCGTATCGTAAGCCGTATCAGTCAAGCTTTAAGATACGTTGTATCATAAAATATCATAACGTATCGTAACCGTATCGTAAATTTTTTAAAAAAATTATTAATAAATCAGAAAAAATTAAAAAAAAAAATTCCTTCTGTTGCTTCAGCTTCAAGGTTGAAGCATTCAAGATCTTCATCATCAAATATTGTAGTTGGTTCTTCCCCAATCCATGGCTCTAGATCGTCAAAATTTTCCAAGCTGATAGGATCGAACTGAGATGTGTGCTTCCTTGCTAATGATTTTTCTAATTGTCTACGTTAAATAAGAGAAAACTTGTTAATATATAATTTCATATAAATATATTGTACAAAAAATGTAAACATTAAGCTATATACCTACATTACCTTTGTTTCAACCTCATATTATATCGAACAAAGACAAGGTCATTCAACCTTTTATGTTCGAGCCTATTCCTTTTTTTGCTATAGATATGTTGGAACACACTCCAGTTCCTTTCGCATCCATTAGCACTGTATGTCTGGCTGAGAACTTTGATTGCAAAACGTGCTAGGTTTGGACAATCAAACCCATACCTATTCCACCACAAATCTAAACAAAAATATAACAAATCAATGTGAAAGTTTTAAGAGAATCAAATGTAACAAATGCAAAGTAAATTAAAAATTTCTATGTATTTACCTGGACGCATCGTTGTCCTGGCTCGAACTGCGGCAAGTAGTCCCATGTTCCGAAAACAACTATCATATAGATCCAACTCATTGTGCACAGCATCTTGTTCTGTAGAATCTTCCACTAACACATTAATACAATCTAACAAACCATGCATGACTTCTCTATCCTTCTTAAATGTAGGAGAAAATCTAATTGCAGGATTTAGATAATAAGCTGCTGCATGAAGAGGTTGATGAAGCTGTCCAGTCCACCTTTTATCTATAATCTTCCATATGGGCATATATAACTTTTACTTTTCCTTTAAGTTGTCTCGAATTGCCTCTTTTGCTTTGTCCATAGCCTCATATAAGTACCCTATGGAAGGTCTGTCCTCACTGTCAGCCAACCTGAGAACCTTAACTAATGGAACACAAACCTTCAATAGCTTCAGACATGATTCCCAAAATACGTTATTGAATATAATATCCACAACTAAAGAAGCATTTCTTTTATGAGCATGTGGATATGCAGCCCATTCTTCACTAGCAAACATTTGCCTCAAAGAAGTTCTTTGTTTCACCACACTCTACACAGTCAATACATTTGTGGCAAATCTAGTTTGTGCAGGTCGTATTAATTCAACTCATTTTATAAACTTTCTCATCAAACTCAATACATATGCATGATTATAGATAAATTTTGTTACCTCTTGACATTGGTCAATGGTTGATTTCATATCATGCATCTCATTAAAATCTTGAAGCATTAGATTAACACAATGAGTGGCACATGGACTCCAAAAAAATGTTCTATACTTTTGAAATAACAAATCTCCTGCAGCTCTATAATTTGCAGCATTATCTGTAATAAATTGTACAATGTTTGCAGGTCCAACTTCTTGTACGACATTATCAAAAACATTGAACAAAATCTCAGCAGTCTTAGGAACATTAGACAAGTCAAGAGATTTGAAGAACATTGTACCTTTAGGCAATAAACAAGAAAATTTACAAGTGTTCTTGACCTTGTATCAGTCCATCCATCTGACATAATGGAACAACCTGTTTCCTTCCAACATAATTTCAACTCATCGCAATGTTCAGACACTTCTTTGACCGTATCCTGAAGAATTTTGCCCATCAACTGATGATATGATGGCATTTTGAATCTAGGGCCTATAGAAGCCAGTTGCATCTGTCATGGCTTGGAATTGAAAAGAATTAGTTGCATTAAAAGGAATACATGCATCATAAAACCATTTTCCTACCATCTTTTGTGCATGATATAGCATATCTTTAGATGTCATAGCAGCACCAATCTGCGGCTGACCACCTGGGCTAGTATATGAAAGGAAAAAACTCTTAATAGAACCAACATTAGACCTACCAGTAAGAACTCTACCACTAGGTGGTCGCATACCACGCCTGGCCCTAATATCTGTTGTGCCTCTTCTCTTCCTTCCCGTTATGCCAGATCGACCTCCTTCATACATGATCCCTTTTCCTCTACGATCTCTACCTCTTGAGGTCTCCAAATCTGTTCTTAGACTGTTATCATCTTCATCATCACATTCATAAGCTTCTTCCTCTTCTTCTTCATCTTCCAAAGGCTCATTATAGCCTACATCTGCCTCTTCAATTTCTTTTTGTATCCTCTTTTGACATAAAGCATGAAGCATGTATAAACATTGCTGACGCACAAATGGAGGCAAAGGTTTGTTTGGTCCTCCAACACAAGGAGACACATCTTTGGAGGTCCCTGCCAAATGGTGTTTCATTATACTAATCCCTCATGAAAATGTATTCCCAAAAAAAGAACTTTGTATCTACTTCCTTTTCGTGTTTAGTCGTGTATGGCATTAGAGCGTTACACCTTGTCCAGATAACTAGCATATCGAATGGAGAACATCTTGAAAAGAGGAGCAGCAACAATCTTCTAAGAGCAACATAAAAGGACTGTAACAAGCCGATCTTCAAGACACACTAAGCTGAGCCCAAATGAAGAAGCTTTCAATTCAGCAACAAAGGCTCTTCAAAAGCAAACAGAAGGCGGACAGGAACTCCCATAGGAAAACCACCAATAGTTGGTGAACATGAACAGTCTCCAAGGCAGCAACAAGCTCTAAATTTTCACGGCGCCTACAAATTGGAAACAAAACAAGACTGCAAATAGCCTAGCTCTGATACAATGTAAACCAGGGCTCAAAATACTTGACGCAAACCAGATTGCACAATCTTGAAGAGAAACAGAACTGAAGCCAGGTACCTCTTTGAATAAACTGAAATATATTCACAAAGAGAAATATAGAACCTGCCAGTCAGGCCACATAATACATAGAACCCAGGTCCCTTATTCAGAAAGAAATTACAAAAGAGAAAAGCCAAGGGCAGAACTAGCTGTCGGACCAGCTCCAACAGCTAGAAAACTAGCCCGTGGGACCAGCCAACAGCTAGTTGAACAGAGCAGCAAGAAAACAGAAAAAAAAAAGTAAACGGGAAGACTAAAATACAAAAAATAAATGACAAAATACAAGGTAATCATATGCACAAGATATACATATACATATATACCACATTTATATATAACAATCCCCAAAATGGAAACATATGCGTCAGCAGTGACATAGGTATAGTAAATGTAACATATGATAATGTATATTGATACATATGTTTGTGTATGTTTGTGCCTCCCTACATATATACATACACACGCACACACAGGAACTTATATATAATCTAATACATCCTACCACATGAATATATGCATACAGTAAGTTGGCAACTTGTTCTGCCAATTCATAACCAATGCAGCCGAACTACCGAATTGGCCAATTCACTGAATCAGCTGCTTCATTGGATTGCAGCCTTGTTGTCTCTGTTCAGTTTACATATTTTGATAATACTGGTATATCTGCAGTTATATACTTATTGTTGTAATTACAATGATGAGATTTATAATATCAGTTTTTATCATTATAGTCACAGTTACAGATGTATATAGGGGTGCCATTTTTTTAATAGTTTTAATATTTTTCTTTTTTAATCATTATTTTATATTTTTTCCTTTCACTTTTTAAAAGATGCATATAGTAAATTGGTAATATTTTCTGGCTATTCATAACCTATTCCGCTGCATCACTGAATTAACCGACTCATTGAATTGGCAGTCTCATCTATCTGGTTCAATTTCAATTTTGAGAACATCGGTATATAAGCATTTATATACACATTATTATCATTCAACTTTTAAACTTTAATTGTTCAGATTTATTAAATTTATTTTCTTTGACTCTTAGTTATGTTTATTATAATGTTATGGAATGTTTAAAACTTTAGTGTGAGTGTTTTTTTTTTTGTTGTTCTATAAGTTGATAACTGTTGATTTTCTATTCAGGAACTTTCCATATTTCTTGTTATTTTTTAAAAATCACATTGCATTCCATTGGTTCACTTTTTCTTTGTGAGACAGCTTATTGTGCCTAATCTCACCTAGGCTCTAAGCTCAACCCACACGCCATAGCCCATCAGACAACTAAGTCATTTTCTCTCCTCTTTCCCCTCTGTTGCCTCTTTCCCTCTCCTCTCTTGTTCCCCTCTCCTCTCGCTCTCTCCTTCCTCTCTTCTCTCGCTGCCTCTCCTCTCTCGCTCTCGTCTCTCTTTCTCGCCCCTTCCTCTCTACGAAGCCATCATCCTCCCTGTGTCGAAGCCGGCGATCTTCCTCTTCCTCCTTCACGCCAGGTATGGTGGCCTTGCTTCTCCCCACTCTCCCTCTGTTTCTGCTATACGGTGCCCTAATCCCCTTTCTCTTTTCTCTCTCTGCAGGGTTGGCTGAAAGAAGCTGCATTTCCAACTGGCGGTAGGTCGAGCCACCAAACAGATCCATCTCTCCAGGTGAGTCCCTATTACTACCTCTTTCCCCAATCTACCGGCCATAGAATGAAAAGGTGTTCATGGTTGTAGCTTTCCTGTTGGCTTGTTTATTTGATTAGTGGTTCACTTTAATTGGATAAATTTGCTTCTTGTTCGTTTTTATCAGCATGTTGCGTTTCTCTCTCGTTCTCCCTTTCTTTTCTTCTCTATCGTTTTCCATGATGATTTAGATCGGTGGCACTTGTGGCAGTTAGATCTGATAACTTTTTTGGTCTTCTTAAGCTTACTACATTTATTAATGAACTTTGTGGAATCCTTCACGATGAGGTTTATGTTGTCCGTTCTAAGAAATTGATGACCTCTTTATGATTTCGTGACACCATTTTAGTTTGGATATCCTAGTTTTTGCTATTTGTTGTTTCCCCATTATATTGCGGCTTGTTTGCAATTTAATTTAGTCTTTTATTGTTGAATGACTAATTTACATTTGCCTTTCACAGTTATGTTTCACCTCTATCACCAATTTTTTTCACAATTGAAAGGAAAAAATGGAGCAGCCTCCATGATCTCCTAAAGCCAACTGAAAGTATTATATTATAAGAAAAAAATTTCCCTGCCCATCAGCATCATGTAGTATCCCTGAATATTTGCTACTCTTTTGCAAAATTTCATCCAGCATTGATAGGGCTAACTGGTTCAGTGGACGAGATAAAGGGGATCTGATTATCTTGTTGATCATTCCATTGTCATGTATGTTTTCTCCAAAATTTTTATTCAACTTGTTGTAATGTTTGTGTCTTACTTACATTTGTTCTACAATTATGCCCATAATAGGATTGTTCCTCATGTGATTTCAAATATAACTAAATATTGTTAACATTAGCTATAGGTGACTTCATCTTTATTCCTCTGTTTTTTAGCTTAATAGATCTGATATC
Organism: Nymphaea colorata; assembly: GCF_008831285.2. Taxonomy (NCBI): domain Eukaryota; kingdom Viridiplantae; phylum Streptophyta; class Magnoliopsida; order Nymphaeales; family Nymphaeaceae; genus Nymphaea; species Nymphaea colorata. Next base: position 7,187,742 of record NC_045147.1, on the reverse strand, counting down.
TTTGGTCTTTATCAGCCAAGGCTTCCAATGAATTTGGGGAAGTTTTGTTGGAATGCGGTTAATCTCAAGTGTTTCTGATATCTGAAAACTCTAGTTGTGAAGAAATATTGTAGAAAGCATTACCATGGAAGACAGCGGTCCAGCAAGGGAAAATCTTACGTGGACTGAACCACAAATGGACTACTTAGTCCAGCTTCTTGTGGAGCAATCACGCATGCCTGGAATGAAATCTGGTGGAGGTTTGAAGTCTAAAGCATATCCAGCAATTGAAAAAAGCATGATGGACAGATTCGGTCCGGAATTCAGTAAAGACAAAATAAAAAACAAATTGAAGTGTAACTGTGTTATGGTTCTAACTTATAGTTGGTCAACTACATTGAACTCGTGGATGTTATGGATTTCTTTTGTAATTATTTGTGGATGGTATGAAATCATGTTACTTGTTTTTGTAGCCTTAATTTTTTAGGTACTGCATGTTTTGTTTGTTGTTTTGGAAGATCATCTTCCAATTTGTTCCTCCGTGAAATTGGAGAACAAAAAAAAAAACAACTACTAACGGTCCTGAAAAAAGTCTCTCATATATTTTACCATGTGTATCAGACAGAATTAATTTTACCCTACAAAAAACTACCATCTGCATCAAACAGGGTTAATTTTACCATGCAAAAAACTACCCTGTCATCAAACAGGGCCTCAGATTGGAAAAGGGAGAAATTTCATCCTGTATTTTTTTCCAGCATTTTTTTTCATGGTAAATTTACCACGTTAAATTCTTCTCTGCCATCAAACGGGGCCTTAAGAAAAATTTTCAAAAACACCCATAATGTTTTGGCAATAACGAAAAACAACTTAAGGTATCAATATTGCTTAGAATGCACCTGAGTTCTTCCATAATTAAGCAAAAAAGTATCAATAGTTGTGCTCCATCAAGCTTGCTGTAATATAGATTAAGTACAAAAGTTTTATTCACAGAGAAATAGAAATAGAGACCAATCTTTATTTTTTGCAATACTTTAACAATGGAAAAGAACAAAGGAAGAATCCAGTGAATTGCCGACTACAAAAGTTGAACACACCCAAAAGAAATAGTGAAGGTAAGAACCGAATAGCCAACACAGTGATACGCACTTTAGGGCATATTAGTTATCTTGGCTTATTAAGTCTACTTGGGTTGAAACTGAGGTTTCAATGACCAACATGTTTTTCTTGGTTAACATTTAGAAACTTAAGTGTTCTTCTAGCCATCTTGGAACCTTAGATATGTATTCATGATCATCTTGTAATCTTAGATATGTGTTTTATTATTTCAGCACAATTTTGATCTGTCACTTAAATTTTAAAATTTAAATGTATGCTTTCTTGTTCTTCAATAGTTTTATATCCCAATATTTATATAGTTTTTATTTCACATTCATAACTTTTCTGTTATTTTCCATATTTTAATATTGTAAACACTGAGATTCCCTAGATTTATCAAAAGCACAAGGATACTACATCGAGACCTTGCTAGCTGTCTTAGTTGGTAAGAAAAAATCTAACTAATATTTAGAACTACAAGGATGTCCGAACGTAGGAAAAAATGTCCTAAGTCAAAAATCCAAATGCCATCTTAAGGAGTCATTTACTCACCTCGCCATGCAGTGGTTCTCCTAAAACACTCGGATATGTTAAAGGTGCTGCCCTCAAGTTAATCATTGATTCTCCAGAGATAATTGGATAAAACTGAGACAAATTTCTGTTAGTTGCAAAAGATGGGCAGTGTAAGTGCTGATCCAACATTTGCATGTGCATAGCAACCATATCTCGCCTTCTGTGAATCTCCAAAATCATGGTAAACAATGCCTCGTCGTCAGGAATATTATGCAAGAATTGCAGGTCACTCCTGAGTAACTCGTAGAATGGTACACGACATTTGTCTTCCTCAACCAATAGCCATATTACATCCAAACAGCCACGTATCCAGTCTGATATAACTTTCTCAGGTTTACAAGTATGTGTGTCATCAAAATCCTCCACACCACTATATTGTTGTTGTTCCCAACTAACCAACCAATTCATCATGTGTGAAAAGGTATCAGCATAAGTAACAGGCTTCAGGTTGCACTCAATGCCTTCCAAAATAATTTTGCAGGATAACTGCCTTGTCCAATTTACTCCAACACCTTTTACCAAGGAACTAGACTTCAAGGTTATCGGTTGGTTAGGGTAAGACATTTCAGAAGGTTTCACCGGCGAATGACCAATGCTAGCTAATGGGTCAAGTGAGCCCTGACCAGGAGATGCAATGGCATGAACTGGGGATAAAGGAGAAGCTGAATTAGAAGGCTGAAAATTAGAAGAACTAGAAATCGTAATTGAAGAAGCTGTGATGCAAGATGCTCCAGAGACAGAAGATAGCACATTATTTACAGATTGAGTCCCTAGTCCAACTGGAACTTCTGACACTGAAATAGAGGAGAGCAGTGCTGGCAGGAACTTATCCCAGTTTATGTAATCTATGGAGCACAAGCTCCTAACTGCAAAAAGAAGAAATTCAGCATGAGGTGCATGGCTGCTGCAATGCATAACCAGGGTAGCAAGTACAGACTCTGTTGCTGCGCGTAACTGGTCCTTGTCCTGCCACACAAAAGCACCAACGTCAGCCAGCAATGAGCTCAAACATGTGCCCATGTTCAAAGAAATAGCAATTGACTACACACATGATTCTTATGGTTTGAAGCATAGTCACTATCTATGTAACATGGTAGATCAATGTTGGAGGAGTATTCGTACCGGTCGGAAGCAACACTGGTATAGGTATGGGTATGTCGTCGGACACAGCTTGGTACAGGTCAAGACGTACCGGGCACAGTCAATGTACCCGGGTTTGTGTCCGTCCAAAAACAGACTCAGCCACCATTGACCGAGTCCATTTTCATCCAAAAATTAGGGTTTTTTTTGTTTTTGTATTTCCTTTCAAAAACACCTGTCGAGGCTCTATTTCGTTTTTCTCTGCCACTGTTTGCTGAGAAAGGACTCCAGCAACCTCCTGCGACCTCTTGTGGAAACGATTTGGGCGAACATTGGTTGATTTGGGCAATATTTCTTATGGTGACCTCTAGCGACCTCCGGTGACCTTCCTGCATCAACCATTTTTCTTTCTATTGTTGTTCTTAGTAGTAGTTTTGTTTTTCTTCTTCTACTGGTCTATCATTTTTAATCTTTTCTTCTGCATCAACCATTTTTCTTTCTATTGTTGTTCTTAGTAGTAGTTTTGTTTTTCTTCTTCTACTGGTCTATCATTTTTAATCTTTTCTTTTTCTTCTTTGAAAATCATATTGTCTGCACTTTCTGTATTTGGTGCCTAAATCCTGTATTTTTTGTAACTGAGCCATTCCAATTCAGCATTTAGCGCTTAGGTTCTAGTTCCACAATGCTGAACATTGTTTTGGATGTGAAAATTCGACTGTCTAAGCCCTCTAGGGGGCTGCTCGGTTGTCCGTATGTTTAAAATTTTTTCATAGGTTTCTTAAACATACTGCTGCAAGAGCCGTTGATATATGTTTCCTATGTTGTTAGGTGAGTGGCGCATAGGCTCGAGTTTCGAGAATGGATTTCCCAAGAACGGACCAGATTGTGAAGTGTTCCTCACTCGGGCTACTACGAGGAGCCCATCCCTACATAGAGTATGGGATCTGATGCTGCAGCAGCTATACCTGAGCGCAGCTTCGTTGAGACTTGAGAGTAACAGCAAGATTACCCAAGCTCTACTTTTCCCGATGACTCATTTGTTGTGTGTTATGATTGTAAGTTGTGCAACGGTCTTGTGGAGCCCTACAATCGTTTCCAAATCTATGTCTTCACTCAGTGCTCAGGGTTATGTGTTTGAATACGCACTTATGTTGTGTTAACTATTTATTGTTCAAATGAAATACCTGGTGTGTTGGCATTTGTGTTGTTGTACCTATGTTATTTGTGTCTGAGCAGATGATGTATGTGTCAGCCTCAAGGAAATATTATTCATAGTTACCTCTGACGCTTATTGTTATTTGGTTTTAGGTACTCACCCTAAGGAGGGCAGCGCCTCGAGATCATGATGTTGTCGAGATAGAGGGTAATCCTTGGGCAATGTGATTGACGCTAATCCTTATCCCGTTTTTTGTTATTGCCATGTTTTGGTGTACATATAGGCTTACAAGGTGATGCCCTTCTGTATAGTTATTGTCCTACGATTTATCTTTTGGCTAGGAGCTATTATTATACATGCTACGTGTGTTTTGCACAGTACACATATTGACCCATCACTTTGATAGAACGATGTGCCAATTACGTTGGCCGCTTTTATATTGTGACATAGGACAGGTCACACTATTTGCCAATTACGAAGGTAAATATGATACACTATGCATGCATCACACATGTTGCACCATGTTTGTACAAAAATGTATGGTTATGTGTATCATCGTTGTACGATAATATCTGTTTTTGTGACTGTGTGAAGCATTTTGAAGTGCGTTGATTAATCCAGCATGAATTTTTAGCTTCATTAGTATAATGGCAATGTTATTTGTTTAGCAACAATGAGCAAATGTGCTAACATGTTTAAGACAAGCAGATTGTTGTGCCCTTTGATTAATTCCATAACTTTTGCCCATAAAAAAAAAAAAGAAACATAATCCAAGTTAATGCATGCAGATGCTTTTCTCAAATGATGGATGCAATAAAAGCCTACATTGCTTTACATATGCAATTGAAAAGCAATTGATAGATATGCATCAGCACTTACTGGAAATTGTGCTTGAAGTTGCTCAAAGTCCAAAAGAAACTGCTCATTTGAAGGAGGAAGCTCACGGTGGATAGCAGTTATCCGCTTCTGCATTTTATTCCTAAAATAAAAGTGTCGCTCTGTTAGTAATACACAACAAGGAACTTCTATATTCAAGATATCTTAGTTGGCAACAAGATAAACACAAGGAGTATGCCCATTGAAACATCTCAGCATGATGAATTTTTAGAATTCCTCTTTTTTTTTTCCATTCTTGCTGATATGTATATTTCTTTTTAAATAAGATATACTATTTAATTAATTTTGAGACATAGACCAGTACATGCTTTTCAAACTTGATTTTTACACAGCTAGACTAATCAGAATTATTTGAAATCATGGCTCCCATTCGAACAATCAAATATGATTCCTTGGTTACTTAGCACGACAGAGGAAACTTAACATAAGAAGTACTACATGGATTGCGGATGCAACTGATCTACCAGGGTCTAGGATGCAACTTGTCGGTCATATAAAATAGTATTGTAAAATAAAATAATAAAATTCATAATTTTCTAAAAATATTAAAATTTTTGTGCTACTTTCTACCGTTTTGTAATAAATGGAAGCACAAAGAGTTTGATGCATGCGTCATCATTGGCCCCATGAAACCCTTGAGCCTAATCTCAGCGCAAGAAGACTCACAACCATGGCAAACTTTCCAACGGCTACATTAAATACATGGAACTGCAGGTGCGGCAACACTCTGCATCCCGTTAATCAGCCGTATGGACACCACCGCGCTTATTTTCGACATTCTTTGCCCCAACAACATTCTAAGTCGCCCTCTAATACAAATAACCTTTCCTGTTTGCTTGTGCGTGTGTTTGGGGGGTAGGGTGGTGGAGGAGGGCAGCAATGGTACAAGAATACAAGAAAAAGATTACGGCCAGGTGGGAACAGAAGAAAACTAATATCCGTAGTTATGAAATTGTTCGTAGCATATGATTACCATTACTTATAAAAGGCGCACATTATTGACGAATAAGCATTTAGCAATGGGGGTCGTGTAACTTACGGGGTTTCGCGATAAGAATCGTCGCCTTTGCACTTCGGAATCCTCTGCAGGCGATAAAGTAACGAACAAAAATGAGCCATGGGCAGTGTGTCTACACGCGGAGGTGTGTGTGTGTGTGTGTGTGTGTGTGAGAGAGAGAGAGAGAGAGGGGGGGGAGGGAGGTACCCCCAAGTAGAGATTGAAGATGTCAAGGACGGCTGCCTGAGCAGGTTGGAATTGGTCGGCTTTTGGGGCCCCTCCGCAACTCAACTCCATCCTCCAACCCTCCTCCTCCTCGCTTCCGCGGCCGCGCCAACGCCAGAGAGAGATAGAGAGACGGCAGATTTAACGTTCAAACCTCTTTCAACAACTCCATGGCTGACCAACCGCGGCAACCCAGTCTTGAGGGCTGTCCATTCCCATTGCCCGACCCGAACATTGGTATCGACCAACTGTAGCTAGGTATGTTTCTCGCAGCTGATTTGGATGGATATTTTTTGTTAAATTCAGCATATGCTTTTTTTCTTTGATTTCATTATAATTTTATTAATCTTAAATGCCCTTACGTAGCCTTCCAATCATTTTATCAATTTCTATCAATATCTCGCAAAATAATGACTTGGTTTCAACATAGCTTCTAATTGGGAAACATCAAATATAATTTTATTTGAGTTCTATGAACGCTTCTCGTTAATTTGGTCTAAACTCTTTGTTCCGAGATACTCGAAATCCCAAACTCTAACTGACCTTGTAGGTAGGCTGGTCAAAGGGGCGGCTAGGTTTACGCACTCAAGCGTGGCTATGTGGGTTCTGGTTTGGGTAGAACCTAGCTATAAATAGCCAAGTTTTAATAATCCTACCTTAGGCTTACAATAAATCATTGTTGAATGCTTCTATACTTGATCTTGATTGAGTATAGAATTTGGTTTGTAAAGGCGGTCAAGGACCTTCTTCTAGGGTTCCTCAGTTAGGTCTTAGAGGACTGATGTTGGATGGACTCAAGGTGGGACTTCTGAGTCTAAGTGACCTAGGGTTTTAGATAGTCATTTAAAAGAGCTTTGTTTTGAAAGCATTTGAGGAAAACTATGTTTTGGAAGTGTATCTGTGTAAGATCTAAGCTAGGTTTAGAATTTCACAAGCCAAGGCTACTGCCTTAAGGCGTGCTACAAGGCTAGCCTAGCTTAGCCTTAAATAGATGGTGCACGTGGGTGAGATGTGGTTTACGTGCATGTTGAATAATCTATGCAATGCATACTTAATTTTATCTGATGAAAGCATATCTATATGCTTGATGCAGGCTTGAAACCACGAACTAAGGATTAAAGTAAAGAACATAGAAATTAAGAGAGACATGGATAAAGAGACATACCTGGCCTCATGCCTAACTTGAAGACATTAATTTAAAGTCTAATATATGAAAGGAGATACACTAAACTACATCATATCAAATAATTAAACAAACCTAGAAACTAAAGCAGAAAAGAAACTAACATATGCATTTAGTAAGTAAAGAGTAAGCTAAACATGCTCCCAGTAAAAAGAAAATAATGCAAATAAGAAAAGAAAAGGGAAGGAAAAAGAAATTACCTGGACCTACTTAAGACCTGGTTGTGCCTGCTGCCAAGAACCCTCCTATGAGTCTAGATAGGTTCTTGGTTAGGTGCTACTATAGCTCAAACTCAATACCTTACTAAGACTCTAGAAAATCTAAATTGATTTGAGCCAGACCAAATGGACCACCATTTGGAATTTCACCAAACTTTATGGTCTCTATGAGAGCATAGGAATTTGTGCCAAGTGAGGGGGCGTAGGCCCCCTTTTTATAGTGTCATGGGAGAGAAAAATTATCTCCTAAGATAGCCGTATGGCTGAACTTTGTGGTGTTTCTCATTCACAGTAACACAAAACCACATGTTAAAACACCAATTTGAACGCGAATTTATTGTTACATGCTCAATTTTGATCCAAATTCAATTCGGTAAAAAAATAGTGTGTTCTTAGAGAAGCACTGATCAGTTCATGCCAAATGTTTCAATTTGACATGTGGTGTGGGGTACAAATGATACATAAATATAGGGTAGAGAAAACACCCATTAAACAATGTATTATAATTGGCATTCAATAGACAAATATTCATTCTTGCTCCATATGAATACCAAATTCAGATTTCGGCTGTGCAATCTTGCTTGGCTCAAAATTCTGCATAGTTCATGTTCTTTTGTATGGATTGACATTTGATAGAGAGTGAGAAGTTAAAGGTATATTAAATGAATATAATGCACCTAAGTACTCACATGTGGATATTGGATGTAGATTTTATACTGGGATCTAGATCAAGGTGTGTATTTGGGGAAGATTCTAGAATGTAGATCTACATATGATGTGAAGATTTGGATTAGGATCTGATATTAGGATCTAAGGTCTAGAAATATAGGTTTGGATCTGCGCAAGCATATCATATATATGAAATCTGGATAAAAGTTCTGGGTAGGAGATCTACACTGGTGTGATCCTAGTCCTAGCTCAGTCTTGGCTAGGTGGATTCAGAATTAATCAGCTTGTGCTATATCTAGCTTTGGGTTTAATTTGAAATAGGTTCAGACCTAGGATGGGCGTAGGGTTTAGCTGGACTCAAGTTGAGTACATTTTGGAAACCAGGTGCCGCTAGATTCTAAAATGGGCTCAGGCCAGGTGTGGGTCTATTGGGTTCATGTTGACTAGTATAAAAATGGTAACTAGGTTCATGTGTCTGCTGGGTTTATGAAGAAATATGCTCATATTCTCAAAGACCAAAATGTCCCTAATGCAAAAACAAAGCTTGGTGGATGTGTGATCAGACTAACCATACAAGAAGGTAACCTACGAAATTTGAATAACTTCGTCCCCTTCAAAATTCAATTTTCCAAAATTGATCGATAGTAAAATGACCCATTGTAGAGTGATATGCAAGGACAAAATATGAACTTTTAATCTAGGGTAGGTCTGTTCAATTTGAAGCTAGAAATACTCTGCTGAAGAATATTTGAAGCAAGGGTGTAAAGAAATTGAGTAATCGAGTCCCAAATTGATCAGAAGTTAGCTCAAGAGAATGAGCTGTGTGGGAGTGAGATGTTTGGAACAACCCTTAGGAGTATAGAATTGAAAACAAACTCAAATTTGGATGATTGGGCTGAAACTAACACCATAAATACTTTGAGTGAACACAAAAAATTATGATTCTAGCTCAGAGCAAGCTGACACATTCAGCATTGTGAGAATTTTAGCTCAGACCTATCAAAATGGGTGAGATAGCGTCACCCTGGTTTTAGGACAATCGCTCAAGAACTCAAATTTGAATTTTAGAATCGATAAAAAATACTCTACAGATGTTAAGGAGAGTATATGCTGACCTTGGTCTAATCCTGATCTATAGCTCTCTCGTCTAGGTTCTGGTTGGTGTTAATATCTCGTTGGAAATCTAACTTGAAGAGCTTTCCAATAGATATGGACTTGTTAAGATCTGATAACACTAGTGGGGTCAATCTGGCAGGAAAGTGACGCCTAGACTTCAGAACAGGATGTGGAAGTCTTCCGATTGGTCGGATCTTGCGTTGATGAAGTAGATTGGGGCCTAGATCGCACGATTCCACGAGAGAGCACCATGTCCAAGGCAGAGTTGTCGGTAGAGTGGCCATACGGCCTCCTCACTCGCTGGAAAGCTCCGCATCTAAGGCAAAGTTGCAACTGTTGGACCTTGCCGGGCAGCGGTGGACAGCTGGCACAATGTTTGGGATTGAGGACAGAGAAAAGTGGATAGGTGGTACCCAGGGAACGGTGGCAGCACGGTCGGCGGTAGTGGGGAGCACGGTCGGCGGTAGTGGGGAGCACAATGAAATTCCAAAATTTCTCTTTCTTTTAAACATTTGTCCATATTAAGATATTGAAAGACACCTTCTTCATAACTTATCAATGAAGGTGGTGGATAACCGTATATTCCCTTGAAGGGGGTCATGCTAACGGATGTGTGGAAGCTTCTATTATACGACTACTCACACCATGTTAGGAATTTCATCTATTCTTATAGACAATGACTGCAAAAACTATGAAGAAAGGTTGCTATTATGCAATTGACCACCTCAGACTACCCATCAGTTTGTGGATGATAGGCTGAACTGAAATGGAGATTGGTTGTCACACCCCGACCTTTTTAACCCTCAAACTATTTTTTTTTTTTGAAAAAGACATAAAGCATCGAGGTGTGACTACCCAACAATTCAAATTGACGATGAGCCAAGCAATACAAAACAATGGGGCGAACTTTCATTGATATAACCATTTTGTTTCATACAAATTCAAATCTATGTGCATGACCAAAAAGCCCCAAAATCAATAACATTGATGCCTAACAAAAAAAGACATCAATAAACCCAAAACATGACGCGCCGGCACTACAAACGACAATCCCAAAACCACCCCAGTAGGACGTGAGTGAAGCCATCCGCTCAACCTGTTGCCCCGGGTCTGCCAAAACCTGAAAAAGAAAACAACTGAAGGCTCAGCCTTCGCAGTATGACAACAAGCCAGGAAAATGCCAAACCCTCTCAAGTAAGGCTCAAATGAAGGGACAAATATCAACCCATCTATCGTCATGTCGCGTCTGAGTGCGACACGTAAAAGCCACTTGATGGCCACACTAACACAACATCAGTCACATGCGAAGCATGCTTAAACATAACACTTGCATTCATATCAATCACATATACGTCAGTCACATGCATTCTGTCAAACACATTGCATTTTCATTAACTTTAGTGCATTAACAGTTCCTGTGGGTGCAACACAGGCACGTGCACACCTCGGGCGGCCTACAGCCGAGAGACAATCCCCGTGGTGGCCCATAACAGTATGGATCCATTTCACCCGCTGCAGCGGTAGAGCACTCATCCCTGGATGTGTGAAGTCCAAGGTGAGATACTCAGCCTTCCCTAGGACACCCAGGTTGGGAAGGCAGGAGCCCAACGCTCCAAGCACAACACACAACAGAACCCTGTGGCCTTGCACCACCTGTGCTCTGACAGGCGAGACCAGTGGCAATCAAGGGGGACGTCTCCCAAACACATAGCCACATCCCACTGGCCTCTCATCTCTTAGTGATTCATTCTCATCATTATAGTTATACATTCACAAGATGACTGGATAGCACACGAGGTTAGTACACTTCCCGAGTGCACCCACACCTCCGATTACCTCCACATGAGGTCTATACATACAGTAACAGTCATTGCTAGCTGTCATACCATACGGGTACAACTACCCTCCAAAACATCCATTTGCATCATTGTCCATGGCAATGCATATGCAACAACATACACATTTATATCAATCATCACATCAATCATGTCAATCACCTCTTTGAAAAACATAGCCAATCCACAAAGAGTAGTCTCGATCTGCGGTTGGCTCGTAGCTGTCCTATGCAGTTATCATTCTATGATGCTTTCTAATGCACAATTGGGGTCGAGGAGACACTCGACTCGATACCCCGCCTCATCTGTCCTAAACAGATATCAATTCTAGCATGCACATGCCAATGCGTAACATTTTTAAAACGAATGACTAATAATCTTTCTAACCCATTCATATCATGTAAGCAACATACACATACACATACTCAATCACAAAACATTCAATCAATTAACATCACAATCCTACGATCCCTTGATCCTAGGAGCACCCAATCACACAATTGCCCCAGGCAGGAATTTGCCTGGAAAGTTGCCATACCTGTGGCGCGCTCACCAAATTCTTCAAAATGCCTCAAGCTTCGAACTCAAGGTCGACGGGATGAGCCCGGTGCACCTGCAGACGTAAACAAGAATAAGGTTTCTACTAGATACCTACACCAATCAAACAGAAACGAACATATACAAAAATAAAATTCTTGAGGCACGTGTCATCGCCTCAAGAGGGTATCGACAGGTAGTGTCGACCAACAAGCTCTCCAATAGGCCTCCTCCTTTACGTCTTGACGTTGCCTCGAATTATCAAAGCCTTCAACCATCAATCAAACAATCACTAATTCCTTCCTGAATAACGTTTTTTAAGTAAGACATCAACCTCAAGTCACATCCCAATACGCATATATCCCTAAATAACTTCATGATACACTCGTTCACTGAAGTCTGCGCTACACTCCCTAAGACGGTTCTAAATCTTCCCCACAACCTCACAATCTCTACCATGCTTCCCTGAAGCTTCGAAAATTAATCCATCATGCTTAAACGATCATTAAATACATGAATCATCACTTTCCAACGCAAATCCTAAGTTTCCCCCAAAAACAAAATTACTAACATGCGTCCCAAAATCATCAATTCTAAGCTCTAGCATGCTCGAACCATAATTATACATGCTTTAGAAGGTAATATTCATTATTTTGAGCTTGATTAGGTATTGCTCACCCCAAAACAAGCGTCCAAACTGATACAACCCTTCTAGCAACCACTTCACACGTCCGATCAAGTGCCAATGCTCGAGATTGCTTGCTGCCGCTGCTCACTTCACGCCCTACTAGCTGGTGAGAGTGGAAAAACGTCCCTAAACCGCAATCCAACCCCAAAACGCCATGGAAAGAGTCAACACACGTCCAAAAAGGTTCAACACAAAATCTGTTGCTAACCCACGGTAGCAGTGGGAGAAAAAAAACTGAAACAAACCAGAGAAAAGGGATGCTGACAGAGAGGAGAGACAGAGAGAGGAGGGGTTCGGTCAAGGGGGAAAATGGCCGTGGGGGTGAGAAAGAGAGGAAAAAGCAGGTGGGGGAGTGCGAGTGAGTGAGAAGAGGGTCGAGCGGTAGGAAACCAGCGGAAAAAGGGGAAAGAGAGTGGTGAGAGAGAAGAAAAAGGGACGTGCGGCAGAGAAGGAAAAATCGCACGAGAGAGAGAGAGAGAGAGAGAGTTTACCAAGTCGCCGCCGCCGCCGCTGCCACCTCCGTCGCCGTCGCCGTTCCAGCCACCACCACCCGACCGCCACTCTCCTCCCTCTGCGCTGTCACGGGAGACCTCCAGGAGACGATGAAGAAGGAAGGGAAAGGCGAGGGAGAAGGGCCTCGCGTCGGGCCCTTACGCGAGTGGGGGTCGGGTCCGGGTCTGGACCCTAACTCGACCCGACCCGCCGAACCAACGAGCGTTACATTGGTTCTCATGAGAATATCGGTCAGACTATTGTCTATGGGATACCATGCAATTTGCCTATATGCATATGAAAGACTTCAAATGCTGAAAGGGTAGAAAACTTTCTAGGCATTGAAATAAAATGAGCATATTTTGTAAGTCAGTTCATAACAATCATGATGGCTTTCTTGTCATAAGAGCGGGGTAAGGCTTCAACAAAGTAAAAAATGTCCACCCAGGCTTTCTTGGGTATAGACAATGTGTCTGGTGGTCTTATATCTTCATACTTATATTGTTGGCAGGGAAGACACTCCCTAATAAACTTTTGACCCTTGATTTCATATGCTAAGAGAAGGACTCTTTGAGGCACTTAAGGGTCTTTTGGACACCTTCATATTCAGATAAGGGTGTGCAAAGGAAATGGTCTAGCAAATGAGGAATCGACAACGACTCGGTAGGCATCTAAACTCTATCTTTGTAGTATACAACCTCATTCCTAAGTGTGTACTTGTGACTTGCCAAGGGGTCTTCGTTAAACTTGGACTCCGTTGAGGATATTTCTTATCTAACTTTTAGTCAGTCACTATCGTAGGCCATAGGTCAATAAAAATATTGGATAGTGTTAGGACAACTCCATTCCCAATGCAGTCAATAAAAATATTGGATAGTGTTGGACAACTCCATTGCCAATGCAGTCACACTCCACCCTTCAAAGAGCATGGCCTGCACCATTCTCTTGGCCATTTTTATATTGGATCTCAAAATTATAGGCCATGATCTTGACAAGCCACTTCTACTACATGGGAGTGGTGATGCATTGGCTCATAAAAAACTTGAAGTTTCATGACCGATTCAGATAATGAAATAACTACCAAGGATGTAAGGTCTCCATTTGTTGGGTGCTATTATAGTAACTAACATCTCCTTATCATAGGTGGACAAGGGCTTAGCTTGGAACGTGAGAGCCTTAATTAGATAGGCAATCAGGTGATCATCTTGACTGAGTGCTACTTCGATCCCCACATCACTAACATTTGTTTTGATCATGAAGGTCTTCGAGAAGTCATGCAAGGTGCAGACAAACACATTTAACAAAGCTTCCTTTAAGGCCTGGAATGTTGCAATGGGATTTTTAGTCTAGACGAATGAATTTTTTTTCAAGAGCTAGGTGAGCTGGGAAGCAATGTGGTCATGGTAATGTATAAATGAATGATAGTTGCCAGTTAGGCCTACGAAACCATGCAACAATTTGAGATCCTTGGGCATTAGTTATCGCTCCATTGCCTAGATCTTTTCGAGGTTGGCTTGTACTTAATGGGAACTGACAATGTGGCCGAGGTACACAACTTGTTGCTGACTGAAGGTGCATTTGGAGCGCTTAGCATAGAGGTAGTGCTCCTGGAGTACACCCAGCACAACATGAACATGTTCAAGATGATTATCCAAAGTACAAGAGTACACTAAGAATTCATCGAAGAACACTATCACAAACTTTTTTAGAAAAGGCTTGAAGATGTCATTCATGGTCCTTTGAAATGTAGCTGGAGCATGGGTGAGTCTGAATGACAAAACCAAAAACTCATAATGTCCATCCTGCATCTAAAAAATAGTCTTTTCTACATCTTGAGGGGCCATTTGGATATGATGGTATCTAGATCAGAGGTCCATCTTCGTCAAATAGAAAACACCATGAATCTCATCTAAGTGCTCATTTATGATAGCTATAGAATGTTTGTGTTTGACTGTGATGTCATTTAGAGCTCGGTAGTCAATACAAAATTATCATGTATTATTTTTTTTATATGAAAGACAAGGGAGGAAAATGAACTGGACAAAGGACAAATCATGCCACACTCAAGCTTTTCCTTCACTAGGCTCTCAATCTCAATCTTCTAGATGTGGGCATAAGAGTAAGACCAAAGGTTCATGGGCTTGGCACCTACCTCTAGGATGGCATGGTGGTCATGGGCACACATCAAGGGTAGACCAATTGGCTCGACAAAGACTGGGGAAAACTAGTCTAGGATCTATGCCAATGTTGCTGGGGCCTCTTCTTCAGATAGCTAGCTGACTCTATTGTATATGCAAACATCATGCAGCTTCCACAGCAGGCCTAAAGAGTTTGAGGGCTTCCTTTGGTTCTACATGCACTGGTGGGACTTTAGCTTTAATGTTTCTTCTGTTTTCCTCTCATTGGAAAAGACATGCACAACTTGTTAAAGTCCCAAGTGACTTTTCCTAAAGTCATAAGCCAATAGTTCCCAAAACCACATCTACTCCTTTAATTGGGAGAACATACATGTCTACATTGAAGTTATTCTTTCGTAGCCGGACCTTAACATCTTGGCACATGTGTTGACATAAGAGCTTAGTGTCATTTCCTACTACGACCTCAAATAAAGGTAAGTCCTTAAGTGGGTAACCTATGGTCTGTGTAACTTCTTCACGTATAAAGTTATGGGTAGAACCAATATTCACCAAGACATCCACTTTGGTGGTTTCTATCCTACCATTAACTCTCATGGAATTGGTAGTGTTGGCCCCAGCAAGAGTGTGATAGATCACATTCATTTTCCCTCTTTTGTCTTGGTGGTTCTCTGTCCATCTTTCTAAGAGTTCTATTCTTCTAAGGACACTTCTTATTTGTCCTCAAAAATTTCTAATTAGGAAGACACACATAGTTTTATACTACGATCACAAAACTACTTTTCGTCACAGTCATAGTAGTTTTTTTTTTTTCATTTTCTTGCTGTTGCATAGAGATATTCTCAATCTTAGGCGCACCAGATGGGCTAGAAATGGATGACTTGTAAATTGGCATACACTCTGGCTGGTGTCTTATGAAGTGTGGGACAAGGTGGGACTTGTCTGCATGGCTTTACGTGTACGAAACTGTCCTGAAAGTTGACAGCTTCCTAGATTTCTTGTCAAAAAGTTTGGTCAATCAAAAACATTCTTGGATGGGGGTAGGTTGGGTGGCCAAGACCTAGATCCAGATATCTTCCTAGATTCCTCTAGTGAAGGAGCCAGTGATGGTTTGGGGTGGAATTGTACCTTCCATGGTACTGAGCTCTTCAAACTTGGCAATATACTCATGTAGAGGGCTGGTCATTTTCAAGTTCTTAAGCTTCACATCTCATTTGTGAACAAAGACTCTCCAAAACGGATGGTCATCTCCAATGCCAAGGTGTCCCAATCTATGTACGGGGTGGTATTGTAAGACCACCTATACCAACACAACTTCAACTTCACCACTCTAGTGAAGGAGCCAGTGATGGTTTGGGGTGGAATTGTACCTTCCATGGTACTGAGCTCTTCAAACTTGGCAATATACTCATGTAGAGGGCTGGTCATTTTCAAGTTCTTAAGCTTCACATCTCATTTGTGAACAAACACTCTCCAAAACGGATGGTCATCTCCAATGCCAAGGTGTCCCAATCTATGTACGGGGTGGTATTGTAAGACCACCTATACCAACACAACTTCACCTTCAAAGTGTAAGGTGGCTATGGACATGTATTGCTCGCAGGGTATAGCCTGACATATGAAATATTGTTCTTTGAAAAACCATATTTGGAATCCATTCCCATCACATTTTGAAAATTAAATTTTGACACGAGGCATGGAGGGAGTCTTATCATGATAATGACCTCTACGAGCAAATGGATGATCTTAGGCTGGTTCCGACATGCTCTCATGACTGAAGTCATCATTGTACTCAAAGTCATCATAACACGGTGGAGGAGGGTATGGCCTCAGTGGGTGCTCATTATCATACATATCATTTGGCCCATACATTGGCCGAGGCGAATAATGAGGCATCTATAGAGGAAGCCAATAAGGAACGTGGTGCATATTGATCAATGTGTATATAAGGTGCATGCACATATAGTGCATGTAGAGGAGATAGATGTGCGGCCAGTAGAGGCTGTGGTGCAATCATGTAAGGTTGACGTGTCTCAAGGTACACGGCTGCGCGAAGGTTGGAGGATCAACCTCATGCCTGGCACATGGAGGAAGATGCTACAGTTGATACACTGCAGCTGGCACGCGCATGCCCAATGCTAGTCAGCCAGTGATGGTTTGCTGCGAAGGGCCAAGATCGGCCCGAAGATGAAGTTCTACCGGCTGCTACGCTGTGGGTTCAGCCTGTGGTAGCTGAGTTGAAGGCAGATGCGATGCCAATTGCAATGGTTTGGGCTAAGCCACTAAGCCAGTGGTGGCCGAACAGCATGTGGCTGCTGTTAGGACGTGGTAGCCAATGCAGACAGAGGCTGCTATGGTACTACTGCTTGGACATGGGCTACTATGGCGCTGCTGCTTTTAGCATAGAAGGTGTGGAAGGTTGGGCTGCTAAGTTGGGCTCGGTCGTGGCAGGTGCAACTTCAGCATGGGCACCTTCTGGTTGTGTCTGAGTGGCTGCCAAGGGCAGAAACTATTGTAGCTATTTCAGTCTAAACATTAAGCAAACGTTGCTGCAATTATGTCAAAGTGTTGTGCATCTCCTCTAATGATGACGTCAAACTTTGGATTTGTTCCTCAACTCGCTCCATCTGTATTCTCTGACGGGCCATAGGGCTGCTAGTACGCAAGATGGCTTTGATATCACTTGTTGCGAGTTGTCCTTGCTACTAGAGGATCTCTTGCACATGCCTATTCTCTCGCTGGCCTAAGAGTTCAATGCGCCTATCTGGACAGGACCATAGAACAATAGATACCTATGTTCAAGTTTTCCAACCTCAATACACTTTACTACAAGAGAATCTCTCATGGTTCAAGTGTAGATAGTGTGGTGCATAGACAAACCAATGAGTGGAAGAGAGAGATAGAGAAGAAGGACAAGAGGAATCCGCTAAGTGGGTGCCGCAATCGGGCTAGAGGAGAGCTGGTATTAGCAACTGTGAGTCCTAAAGCAATAGATGAGTCCTAAGGCTGAGGCCTTGAACTGGTCAATTCTGGGTGCTTCTGCTGCTCGAGGTTGTTGTGCAATCATTGATTGCGGTAGGCTTGGCCAAACGCAAGTGGGCAGTGCAGGTTGACCATCATGGAGGCTGCAACCTAATTGGTTGCGCTTGGCTGTAACCAAGGCGGCTAGTTTGCTAGTAGGCTGCTGGCTCGAGGGAGCTGGTCCTGTTTATGGCATCACGAAGGCCAGAGGGTGTGGTTTTAGTTTGCGGTAAACCAAGGGGGGTAGGTTAGTGTGCTACGCATGGACAACGATCAAGATAGGTAGGTGAGGTCGTTAGCTATGCTTGGCACAAGGCTAGCCAAGGCAAGGCTAATAAGCTGCCAAGAGGACGTCTGGCCAAGGTTAGCCGAGGCTAGATCTCGGTCAAACCAGGCACGACATAGGACAACAGTTGCTGGGAAGTGGATGCAGTCTCGAGAAGACATCCGGTAGATCAATAGTTGGTGACATAGCCGACACCAGATCTAGCCTCATGGAAAGGTTTTAGGTGGCATAAAGCGATAG
Source organism: Nymphaea colorata (assembly GCF_008831285.2). Lineage (NCBI taxonomy): Eukaryota > Viridiplantae > Streptophyta > Magnoliopsida > Nymphaeales > Nymphaeaceae > Nymphaea > Nymphaea colorata. The sequence continues at coordinate 7,169,317 of NC_045147.1, read as the reverse complement.
ATAACCATATCAGGCAGGGCACGACAATTCAAACCACAAAAGATTGGGAGTAGGAGAAATACTTCGTGTTGAGAATTGGGCACAGATTGTCTCTTCGGTTCACCCGGCAGCAATTGGTACCTAGGTCTTTTCCTATTAACCAACAAGCTGGTCAAGGCATTGATCAGTCAGATGGATCGATTCAGCACAAATCAGCCTAGATCCAACGTGCCTATGTGAGAGCTCCATGCTCGAGGTGGAGCTGCTAAGGGGGATGTACTGGATCTCCTCTCGCGTTGGAGAGCTCCGCGGCTACGGCAGTGTTGCAGCACAAGGACATTGTTGTGACGCTAGGGATAGCCAATGGTTGCAGCTCAGAATCGATGGATAGAGGTGTAAGGAACGTGAGTTCCTGGAAGGAGGTCTAGCTGGTGGTGGGAAACTTCGTGATGGGACCTTTCAAGGCTCACAAGGTGATTCTGGGGCCAGCTGGGGACCTCGATGCGATGGTCTGCATGTTTCTTCAAGAGGATCTTTAGACAAAATCTGATAGAAGAGAAGAAGGAGAAAGGCTAAACTAGGAAACAAAATTTGATACTTTTCCATAATCAAAAGTCTCAATAAAAAAATGAATGAATGATCAACGAAATGAAAACAAAGTGATTTTGGAGGCTGCACCTCCTACAATTTGCAAAAAATTTGAATGCAAGCTTCTTATTGGTCAATCTATGCTAGATGGCTAAAAAAAAAAATCACGGGTTCCCATTTCTGAATTGCTGCCTTCTCTTGTGTAAGCTGGGGGACGGTGCTTAGGGCTGACATGGCACCACACTAGTGCAGTGGCACCCAAGGTGATGAGGTGGTGCGCCCTCTGGTTGACACATGTCTTGGGCATGTATTTGTCATGTGCAGTCATGTGTGGTTGAGCTGGCCTCCATGCTGCTGCATGTGTAGGGCCCTCCGACTTGGTGCTGAGAAGCTGCACACATTGATTGTTGAGTTCGAGCCTAGCTAAGTCTGTCAAACTGGGGACCATGTGCACATGGTGTGTGTTGTACTCAACTCGAGGTGGCTCGAGGTAGGGGCACCTACTTGGGTTTGGCCCCAAGTTCATGAAGAACTGTGTCTGTGTTATCATCCCAAATTTTTTCAAAGGACTATATTCCATTTTACTCAAACAAGATTCTCAGTTATTTCATTCATTTGTACAATGATTTGGATTTAATTTTGGACCCCAAGCCCAAGCTCTGCTCAAAATAGACTTCTATATCCATACCCAAATCCAATTCACAACCACTCAATCCAAAATGAATCCATTGGCCCATATCTGAGTCCAAATGCAAAATTTAAATCCAAAATCCAACTTTAGACCAAGATTCAGATCTAAATCCAAGTCTTAGATTTAAAATACACACCTTGATCTGAAATACGATGCCAAAGCCCGTGACTAAACCTCACGATCGAAATAAAGTCCAAACTAAGAAGACAGACCCACAAAGCCACTCCTATATCCAATTTAGATCCAAAACCAAACTTTTGGATCCAAATCAAGAATTTCAACTCAAAATCCAAGCTTGGCCAAAATAACAAATTTCAATACCATTGAGCACCGCACGCACATGCACATACCTTCCCTTTGTTTTGCATCTCAATTTTATACCAAAAAATTTGCTTTGAGCCTAAAGTACTCATCCAATCCTTGATTTGAGCCTCAAATGTTGACTAGAGCACATTGGTGACCAAGCAAACCCAAATCCAAATATAAAACGAGGCCAATCAGTCAAAATAAAGTCGGCCCCATTTAAGACTATTTTGCCTTTTAAAATATGTATTTTTGAAAAATAATATTTGCGTTGTGTTTTTTTTTTTAATGTGTGGGACACCTTGGAGGCCATGGAGGCGAAAGCCACCTCTTCATGGTCCAAAACGAACCATTAAGGGGGACATTTCATACCCTTGACGTGTGCTCGATGCTTGGCACCAGCGTGCTAGGCGCTGTTGCGTGTGGCGTCTACAGTGCTTGGCACTGTCGCTTGGTAGCGTAGGCGTATGCGGCCAATCACGGCAGCACGCACTAAGGCAGGGCCTGCGCCCTGCGCAAGCACCTTTTTGAGTTAAAACCACTCCCTTGGGAGCGGTTTTGGTATGATGGGTGGGCATTAGCCCTGCCCACACCCCCAAAGTGGTGTTTGCAGGGCTAAGAGCCAATCCCACTGTTATTACCCCAAATTTTTTTAAAAAGGCTGTATTTTATTTTCACCCAAATGAAATTCTCAATTATTTGGATTTCAATTTTGAGACCTTAACTTCGATCCTAGAACCAAAACAAATTTGTGACTATTCGAACCAAAATGAATCTTTAAACCCATGTCCGAACCCAAACAAAAAATTCAAATTCAAAGCCCAACATTAGACGCGAGATTCAAATCCAAAATTCAACTCGCGGGTCCGAATTATATCCAAAAACCCAAGTTTATATCCAAATCGACAATTTCAAACCCAAAATCCAAAGCTGAGGTCAAAACAACAAAATTTGTTGCTATGAGCGCCGCACACGCAAGCACAGACCTTCCCTTTGTTTTATGTCTTGTTCTCATGCCAAGATGTGTTTTTGAGCTTAAATCACTCACTAGAACATGTCGGCAACTAATTGAATACAATCCAGATTTAAAATGAGCCCGGAGTCACTCAAAACGGAGTCGCCCCCCCCCCCCCAATTTGTAACAAAAACCATTTTTATACACCATTTTTATACACATTAAAAAAATGGTTTATGTTTTTTATATGAATAGCCCCTTTTTATTTATTCATTTATTTTTTTAAAAAACCGAATCGAGCGACACGATCGCACGATGCATAGTCGTCCAACGCGATCATGTGATGCTATCACGTGCATACAGCCAATAGCGGCCGCAGGCACATGCAAATGCATTGAACTGTCCTGTTGGGTTGCCATTAGCCTTGCCCACACCCCAAAGGGGCATTTGCGGGGTAATGGCTAATCTCACTTGGTCAAAACCAATTTTAAAAAAATTAAAAATCATTAAAAATTACTTAAAATTCGCATGAAAATCTTCTTAAATTAAAAAAAAAAAAATCAAATTTTGAGTTTTGACTCCAAAAGTCTTTATCAATACGCCCACAATCTTCTCTCTTGGGCATGAACTAACCCTTGGGGAACCTCTAGTGCTTTCTCACTTTAAAATCTAAAGTTTTCCTTAGCTCTCTCTCTTTCCATTTCTCTCTTCTTCTCTTCTCATTCTTCTCCAACCTTAGGAAGAAGCTTCTCCAAATTTCAACTCTTCAAAGGAGCACAAAGAGATCTCTTGGAGGAATATCTTCATCATCTTGGAGCTTTACTCAAGGTGATTGTAATCACCCCAAATTTTTCAAAAAAGGGGGCTATTAAAATGTTGGGTCTATTATTTTTAAAATAAATTTTAAATCCAAGTTTAGATCCAAATCAAGAATTCCAAACTCAAATTCCAAAGCCGAATTCAAATTTTGAATTTTGGCTCCAAAACTCCTTCCTCTTGGATTCAAATTTCAAATTTTAGCTCTAAAACTCTTCCCTCTTGAATTCAAATCCTAAATTCGAATTTTGAATTTTGGCTCTAAAATTCTTTCCTCTTAAATTCAAATTTTGAATTCGAATTTTGAATTTTGGCTCTAAAACTCTTTTCTCTTGAATTCAAATCCTAAATTTGAATTTCAAATTTTGGCTCTAAAAAGTTTTCCCTCTTGAATTCAAATTTTGAATTTTAGCTTCAAAATTCTCTATAAATACCCCCAACTTCTCCCCTCTTAGACAAGAGTTAGGCTTGGGAGAAACCCTAGAGTATTCTCACTTGAAGACTTAGGGTTTCTCTTGAGTTCTTTCTCTCTCCCTCTTCCTCTTTCCATTTCTCTTCAACATCTTGGGAGCTTTATTCAAGGTAAGTCCAAGACCATTCAAAAAAAGAGGGATCATTTCCAATATCAATCACATTCGAGGTATTTAAACTTCCTCTATTTCTATTTTCATTTTTTCTTCTCTCCATGGCATTTTCAATATCATTAATATCCGAGGTATGTAAACCTCAATTTTCATTTCATCATTTTCTCTCTTCTTCCTCTCCCCATGGCCATATGAGATAGCCCTCAATCTATATTATTAGAGTCAAGAGGCTATGTTCAAGTGCACCGGGAGCATGAGAAGAGAGATGATATTTTATGTTCATGCTTATATCATGCAATCTTTCCTTTTCATATCATCCTTTTCCTCTTGCCATCTCCTCATGGCCGTGCAAGATAGCTCAAATGATCCCGAATCAAGAGCTACTCTTGAGTGCACCGGTAGTATGAGCAAGACGGAACAAAATCCATATTTTCATTTATCTCCAAAAATATACTTGTTATATTGTCTTCATTCATCATTCATGCTTGAAATGATGCTCATGCATGATATTCTAATATTTCATTTATATGACCAAATGCATGATGAGAGTGAGTGTTTGGGGTTGGGATTTTTTCTTGTGATTTTTGAGGTTGGGACTTATCCAACCCGGGAAAAACCTTCACGAAATATGTACATGTTAATATGCATTTGCATGTCCTTTTGCGCTAGTTTCTTTCCTAATCACCCAATTAGGAACTCTAACGAGTTACTCGTTATATTGCTTGATTTTCTTCCATACCCAACGGTGGAAGAAATATATCCCTTGTGGCAAACCAAATCATAACATTCCATGTTTAGATATGAATCATATTTTCTAAAACACTTTCAAAAGAAACTTCTCTAATGCGGCTTTGGAGACTTAACTTAGGTTCTTGCATGAGCCTAAGTTACCCTCCGGCCTATATCAAAAATTGAAGTTGCCTATTTTTAATTCATTTCTTGATTTTAGTTATCATGAAGATAAGTACATATATACATGTTATATATGTATATGTGTACATGACTATTTCTTTTTGTCATTTTCTTTTTATGATTAAACATATTGTTTTACAAACTCTCATATACGTATATATAAATATATATACGTGTATTCCATTTTTAAATCTCTCTTTTTTTCAAAAATGATCTTTTCTTCTCTATTTGATTTAAACATCATTTTTTACAAGTTTTCATATACGTATCTATACATATATATATACATATATATGTACATATATATACGTATATGAATAAATATTTCTCTTTCATTTAAATCTTTGATTTTATGATTTTCAAGATCTCTTTCTCTATATCTCTCTTGAGAAGTAGTCTTTCATATTTTCCGTTCTTTCAATATCTTACCATTTAAGATTTTAATTTTTCATTTGCCGACTTCATCAAGACCACAAACCAAGTAATGACCCAATGTTGGATTTATCCCTTGATAGGTCTACAATCCCAATCCATTTTCAAAAACTTTTCTCTCATATATATGATATTTACAAAAACAAAAATCTTAGATGTATGTTGTGGTAGGAATGACTTTATATGAATGTTGTGGTAGAAATGTTTTACATTCTTTTAATCATATAGGATAAATGAATCCATGCATTCTCACCCACTTTATTTCACTTATGATCACAAGCACATCTCCAAAACAACTTAAGCAAGAGAGGATGAAGCTCTAAATAGGTGGTAACCGAATTAGAGCAAAATCTCAAACCTACTTAAAGTCTTAAGAGAATACTAAAGTGATTTCAAAATGATTTCACAAGCTTTTCAAATGATATTTACTAATTCCATTTTTTCCTCAAAATATTTCACATTTTCAAGCAACTCTTCAATAGTCTTTTCAAAAGTTTGAAAGACCAAACTTTCAATATTTTCTACACCGCATATAGAATCAAAATGATGTTTAAGTTAAAATGAAATGCATCAATGATGAACATAACCCTTGGATTGATTACCCCCGGTAAAGGCGTCGGGGATGGTCAATCCTCGTACCGACGGGCGAGTCCATTTCTCTTTTATTTTCAAATAAAAATCTCATTTTTCTGGAACATTCCAAAACCAATGAAAATTTTGAGATGCAAGCAGATGGCGATCGTGATGGGACCCGTCATCGTTTGGCTATGATTATAATTGATGCATTTTTGTTAACTTAAACATCTCACATATTGCCGATGATAAAGCATGTCCCCTATTTTGGCCTTGACCTCATTAGCACTTCATTGCATCGCTTGGTGATTGTGTTTGCTTTCTGGCATGTAAGACTAATTGAGGATGATCAATCATTTTCACTTAGATTTAGGATCAAATACAACCCTCCTCAATTTAAGAGTTGTTTGAAAACAATGTTTGCTCTTCTATTTATTTCAATCATCATCTTAGGCGACATTGCATTAGAGACAACTCATTTTTCATGATTTCTCATATTTGAAAATTTCAATATCTATTTGTCCCGGTCATCATGTTGCCGGACTTGGTCTTAGGCGATAGCACAAGACTAAGTCTTACAACTAGACCACACCTTGGGTGGGAAAGCCCCCTCGTTAGTACCATGAGTGGTAATTTATGGTATATCGACGAGTGATCAAGAAGAAGTGGATAAACCTTACCCTTAGTTGCCTAATGGAGAATTCTATGCTCATACTAAGCCCTTTGGCTAAGGTATATTGGCATATCTTATATGGAACAATTTGATCAAACCAAATTCAATTAGGGTCCTAGGCTCATTTTCAAATATATGCATGATAAAGGTGACTTTCAAAAATACTGGATGTTTATCATTATATGATGAATACATGTACTGTATGATGCATTAATTTTTCTTAATTAATGAGCAAATGCACTGCGATAATGAGTATTTGGGTTGAAATTTCTTCATTGTTATGTTGATTTTTGAGGTTGGGAGTTGTCCAACTCGAGAAAGCCCTTCACGAATATGTACATGTTAAAATGCATCTTCATGTCATTCTGACACTTGGTTTCTTTCTTAGTCACCTGATTAGGGACTCCAATGGGTGTTTTCTTACGTTGCTCTCCATTTCATGTATGTTTGATTTTCTTCATGCCCAGTTATGAGAGAAATATATTTTCTTGTAATAAAAATAGTTTTATGCTCAGTATAAAAATATTTGAAACAATGTTTTTCAATTTTTTTTTAAGGCAAGACCCACTTTAATGTGGCATTGGAGACTTAGCCCAGGTTCTTGCTTGAGCCCAAGTTTCTCTCCGACCTACAAAAACAACACAAGTTGGATATTCTTGATTTCAACTCTCATGAAGACATATACGTATATACACGTTATATATGTGTACGTGCACACAACTATCTCTCTTTGTCTTTTTCTCTATGATTCAACTTTTTCTTCTTACGAATTTATAAATACATAAGAATGAATATATACGTGTGTTCCATTTTCCCTCTCTAGAATCTTTTGTTTTTCTCTTCAAGTTAAATGTCATATTTTACAAATATATAATATATATGTATGTATATTCCTCTATCTCTTTTTTCAAATCTCTCTCTCTCTCTCTCTCTAAAACCTTCTTCTCCCTTTCCACTCGAGTTAATACTTTTTTCTCAGGAGCTTTCATATACATATGCGTATACACACACACACACACACACACACATGTAAGTACATATATAAATATGTATATCTCTTTTTCTAAAAAACCTTTTATTTTGTGATTTTCAAAATCCCTTTCTCTCTCTCTCTCTCTCTCCCCCTATTCATCTCGGAATAAAGTGTTTTTCTCTTTTCCATTATTTTGAATATTTTCATCCCAAAGGTTTTAACTTTTTATTTGCTGGCTTCACCAAGATCAAAACTCAAGTAAGGACCCGATATTGGAATAATGCTTGATGGTCTACAAACCTATTCCATTTTCAAAATTTTTTCTCTTTTCATAAAAATATTTGTGACAATCTTATAAATAAAAATGAGAAACTTAGATATATGTGGTGGTAGGAATGCTTTTAGATGAATATTATGATAGAATGGATGATTTGTTTGTAATCATGTAGGGTCAATGCATTCATACATCCACATTCACTTAAGTTCACGAATAATCACAAGCACCTCTCTAAAAGAATTAAAGCAAGATGAGATGAAGTTGTAGCTAGGTAGTAACCGAATTAGAGCAAAATCTCAAACCTACTTAATGTTTTAAGAGAACATTAAATTGACTTAAAAAAGTGATCTTCAAAGGTTTATAAATGATATTTGTAAAGATTTCTCAATTCAAAATTTCCTAAATCAAAATGTTTTACACTCTCAAATGATTTTTCAAAACTTTCTCAAAAATTTAAAACATTAAATGTTCCACATTTTTTTTTGAAACGTCACACCGTATTTAGAATAAAAAGATGTTTAAGACAAAACGAAATGCATCATGACTAAACATTGCCCTTGGATTGGTTACCCCCAGTAAAGGCACCGAGAACTGTCAATTCTCGTACCTACGGGGGAGTACCTTTCTTTCTCATTTCAAAATAAAACCTCCCTTTTCTAGAGAACTCCAAAAAACCAAAATATTTTTGGTGATGCAAACAGATGGTGGCCGTGATGGGACCCGAAATCGTATGGCTATGACTATTTTTGATGCATTTCCACTAACTTAAACATCTTCCATATCGTTTATGATAATGCATGTCCCCTTTTTTGGCCTCGACCCCATCAATATTTTATTACATTGCTTGATTAAATTATTTGTTTTCTTGCATACAAGACTAATTGAGAGAGATCGGTAATGTTCACCCTGATCTAAGATCAAATACAACACTCCTCAATTCATGACTTGATTGAAAACAATACTTACTCTTTTACTTATTTTAATCACCATCTTAATAAACATTGCATTAGAGATAACTGATTTTTGCATATTCGCTCATATTTCAAAAACTTCCCATACCTATTTGTTCTGGTCATGATGTTGCCGGGCTTGGTTTTAGGCGGTAGTACAAGGCTGGACCTTACAACTGGACCACACCTTAGGCAGGAAAAGCCCTTCATTAGTACCATGCGTGATAACTTGTGGTATATCAACGAGTGTCTAAGAAGAAGTTGATAAACCCTTAGTTGGCTAAGGAAAAATCTATGTTAATACTAAGCCATTTGACTAAAGTATATAAGCATAACTTGACATTGGATTATCGTCATGTGAAATTATCTCAATAGGTCCTTATACCCCTTTTTTTCCAAATTATTTCACATGATAGAAGCATAGAAAATGTTGGATGTGCATGAAACATTATGTGATGATTTACAACCTCATTATATACGTCTACCTCATATCGTCTTTATCAACCTTGTTAATCTTTTTCACTAATTTAATCTATATTCTTCAAAGTCTTCACTCAAAATGTATTCTTTCCAACGTGGTGTCACCTTTCCTTATGATCACATCCTCTTCGGGGAAGGACCCTAACAATCTACTTATATTTCCATTGAGTCTAAACCTTTGGCTCTCCAATGGCATCGATCTTGACATCCCACCTTCTCTCAGATGTTTCTTTCTTACTTTGAAGAATGTGGGTTAGAGACAGTGGCAGCCAGAGGAATGTAATCAGTGTTTGAGAATTTAGTGCATGTAATTGTCGAACCATCGAACTCAAGGACCTCCTCTTTTTGGTTTCTATGGCGAGAAATGACAATATTGTTAGATATATTTGCTGAAATACTAGACCTCCCTATCCCGATTTATGATCCATGACCCATTGAAGAAACATTCCTCATGAACCCAACTAAGATTAATGCAAATGATCTTATAGCTCACTTTGCCGGACGAAAAACTTGGCCCCTAGTAGAAAACCATGAGAGTTAAAGCATCAACTTGAAAAATCTATACGAAGGGTTTGGAGCCTATGAGCCTTTCACCTTATCTTAAAAAGTCATAGAAAGAGTTAAACATTGTATGATGCTTTGCATAGTAGGAATGACCATTTTCACCAATGGAACTGACCTTCTAGTTGTTCGTATTGCTCAACCTTTTTGAATATGGGGACATAGCGAGACCCGACACTTATCGGTGGCAATGATAGCATTGGCTTTTCTTTACCAAGGACTCACCCGCTTCACCATTAGAGACACTGATTTTATAGAAGGATGCACATGTGCTCTACAATTGTGGTTCCTCAAGCACGTAGGAGCCCAAGCCAGTATATTCAGAAACACTGATGGAGCATTAACAGTCTTAGAACAATACTACCGTTTGATCGAGCAATTAGATGGAGAACAGATCATTTGGGATTATTATGATCCTCGCCAAAATCCACCTAGGTACACTCATCATTACTATGGTTGTACCACACTCTTGGGCCCTTATTTCATAGTTGATTATTGTGCTGATAGATGCATGAGACAATTCTTTTAGAAGCAGAAGATGGTTTATGTCTATGCACCAAGTGGAGCTATTCCTGAATTTGACCTCAGCTCTCCTCAATGGGTGGCATTATTCGCAGTAGCTCAACAAGAATAGAAGATGCAAATATCATACATTTGGTTTACATGCCCAGTGGTAAAGAAAGAATATGCAGAGTGTGGAATGCCAACCAACCACCATCCATCATTTCTTAAAAAGCTTATGTTGTCAACTTTGTATTCCTTATTTCGTCTTCAGTCGTTGTCATCGTTGTTAGAGTTTTCTTTGGATATAACCTTTAAAACTCTTAATGTAATATGAACATTCATTTTGACATCATTTCCTTCTAATGACTCTTCATTTTTCTATCTCATAGGATGAATACTAGAAAGCCAATAGGATGGTTGAAACAAGAGCACAAGCTAAGCAGGCTCCTTGGACAAGACTTCATTTTTTGATCCGATGCCAGAAGCACTTGGCTTCCCAGAAATTAAGCTAGAAGGCTATCATATATTATAGTTGTTTATGGAGTGATTCATGAAGAAATAAAAAGAACAAAAGGCCCTGATGGTTACTCCAAAACTAGCAACTGAAAAGCCAACCAAACAAAAAAGAAACAAGAAAAATAACAAACATTTCTCTATGGATTAGGATGAAGACCATCTAGATTCAAACTCAACAACTAGTAAGGAGGAAAAACCTGAATTGCTTTAAGAAGAAAAAGACAACGAAGAAAAGCAAGAAATGAAAAGAAATCGTAGAGGAAAACAATTCACCTTGTCCTATTACAAGCGAAAGTTTAGAGGAGAAGCCAAAAAGAAAGAGAAAGCCTGCCAAGAAAGGCAAAAAAACAAAGAAGTATACCCCAAGCAGTACCTCAAACAACGATACTTCTAAAGAGAAAGTAAAGGAGATCAAGGGCAAGAAGAAATAGACAACTCCAGAATTAGTCAAATTAAGTGATGACGAAAGTCCAACTAATATCGCAAGTTTTATGAAATGGAGAAACGAAAGAGCAACCTCGAACTTAAGGGAAAAGAAAAACACTCATACTTATGCGAGGATTATCACCTGGGCATTAAAGAAGACAAATAGGTAAAGGCCTTGCCCAAGGAGTTTGTCAAATATGATGGAACCACCTGCCCACACGTTCATCTTTCAAAATTCATCAATGATTGCTACAAGATTTGGGCAAATAAAAGAGCTATGTTTCGCTACTTTTGAAGAAGTCTTGAATGCATTGTAGTGTAGTGGTACAAAGAAAATGTTAACCCAGTTGAATTGAAGGAATTTAACAGATTGGTTGACATGTTCATGGAAAGATTTGAGCAAAACGTTCCCATGGCTCCAACCCTCAGCACCCTTTGTAGTCTCTATCAGAAACAAGGAGAAAAGGCTCGAGAATTTATCCAAAAATGGAAAATCCAACACAACAACATGAAGGAGCCCATTTTTGAAACACACACACTATTAGTTATTAGGAAAAGTCTCGCCCAAACATTTAAAAGTCTCATCCGCGATGCTCCAATGAAGACCTTCACCGAGTTGATTGAACAAATAGATTCAATAGAGTAAGGAATTGGGGAAGACAATTTTGATGGAATCATTTCTCTCAAGTGCAAAGAAGAGTGTAAGAAAGGAGGAAAGACACAGTTGCCCACACATTTCATAGCAAATGCTGATACTTGAAAGGACTACGACAGCAGTTATAAGCATGACAAAGAAGCAACCCACAAAAAAGAACACAATTGTCCAAAGGAAATGAGGAAGGGAGGAACAAACACCCAGGCTGAAGATATGACTGGAAGTTCACCCCTCTCAGTCAATCTCATGAAAAGATCCTAGAGTACCTCCTTGCCAAAGGAACTGTCATCTTGCCGAAAATGTCAGAGCCTTCGAAAATAATGGGAGGAAATAAAGAAAAACTAGTAAGTTTCATCGTGCCCCCTGTCATGACCCTGAGGGTTGTTTTGTCCTCAAAAACATATTCCAAGATTTCAACACAAAGATCTTAAGGTTGATGATCATAGCATCCCTGAGATATTAACGAATCAATTTCTTGATCATGGGAAGACGACAATAGCTACGATCACCATGGGCACTCCACTCTTGTATCATCCGCAGGGACATATCAAACTTTGTGATGGAAGTAATTTAAACCAAGTCATGATGACAAATCGAGGTAAGGAACCTCTAGATTTTACTGCATGACAAATAGCAAGGCAGAAAGTTCATCCAAAAAATCTGCTATAATTCAAAAGACTTTTCGCTTACGAGGCGATGATGATGAGTCATCAAATGACTCCTCGAACGAGAATCCATGCTGCTTGGATAATGTCATCCCCTTGGAAGAACATATGATTGAGGAAGACATGATTCAAGTCTCTAAGGACCAGTCAATTATTTTTTCAGAAAAAGGTATTTCAAAATGGGGATATTACCATGAAGATACTCTTTACATCGTGCCCAAATTAATAATACGATGGTGCCACATATATTGATCGATGGGGGAAGTGGCTTAAATATTTGTCTTGATCTCACAACCAAAACTTTGGGCTTCCGAATGACAAATATTACCCCGATGATACCAAGATCTATGGATACGACGGTCGAAGCATGAATAGCAAAGGTATGAACACACTAGTCATTGTATTATGTTCAATGTGGTGGATGTACCACCATAACTTGCTCTTGAAAAGGCCGTAGATTCATGAAGCATGAAGAATCCTGTCCACTCTTCATCAATGTCTCAAATGAAATTTTGACCCATCAGTTATCACTGTACATGTTGAGGATTCAGTGGAGAGGTTGGTACAACCAATGCTTCCTAGGCCAATTGATTCGTTGGATGTGCCCAACATAAGAACAACAAAGGAAGAACCTTTGAAAGAGTGGATGCAGAGCATGACTATTTCAAGCAGTCATCTGAGTTATCAAAAACATCATTCGTATGCTCATTTCATGAGAAACCATAAGGGATTTCAGCTACCTTTAAAAGGTGGCTGCCGTCCATCCACTGGCCTCAAGAAGAATGAAGATGACATCTTGCAACTGATTAGTATCTCCTTTCAGATGAACACCAAAGTATTAAGATACCTTGAAGAAGTCTAAAAAGGATCTTGGTGGCTGATATGCCTTTGTTTTTCAATCATGCCATGAATTTTGTAATCTTAACTTGTACTTTTCTAGTCTCATGAGAAGACTCCCCTTCTATGAACTAAGAACTTTCAATAAACAATGCAAGTAATCTTTTGTTGTCAATTTTATTTTTGTTCAATTTTCCTTTATCCTCCTCTTTACAGGATGTCAAAACTTAACATATCTTAGTTTCTTCTTGTTCCTTGGAAGTCCCTCTAGAAAACATTTATCAAACAAGTAGTCGGTGAAATAAAACATACGATAATACTTGAGTTGGAATTACCAGAATTTGTTTAGATTTTAGAAACAAGAACATCCCTCATCCTTAGTTATTGGTCCAATTGAAAAAATTAATATTGGAACCAGTGGGAATCTTAAGACCTTCAGATTGTTACTAGTTTGACAGTAGACGAAAAGAAAAAATTAATGGACTTTCTTATAAACCACCAAGAAGTTTTCACATAGACCCATGAAGATATGCTAGACATATACTCCCAGTTGGTTGAACACCGTTTGCCCTTAAGTTTCAGTTGTAAGCTAGTTAAATAAAAATTGCGCAAGTTTGATCATCGACTAGAAGGACCCATAAAAAAAGGATTAGAGGACCAACTAAAGGCAAAATTTATTCGCACCATCCATTACCCTAAATGGTTGGCTAATATCATAGTGGTCCCCAAGAAGCATGACAAAGTCAGGTTGTGCATCAAATTTGGAGACCTAAACAAAGCCACACCAAAAGATGATTACCCACTTCTAAACATTGATTTATTGGTAGACAGTACCACATGTCATGCTATGTTCTCTTTTATGAATGGATATTTAGGATGCAACCAAATCAAATTGGTAGTCAATGATCAGCTCAAAGATTGCTTTTACCACACCTTGGGGCACTTTCTGTTACATAATAATGCCGTTAGGGTTAAAGAATGCTGGAGAAACTTATTAAAGAGTCATGGCTGCTATCATCTTCCATGACCAAATGCATAAAATCATGGATGCATATATCGATGACATATTAATTAAATCTAAAACAAGAGAAGATCACAATGAAACCCTCACTCAGGTACTTGAGAAACTTGAATCCCCAAAAATGTGTATTTGGGGTTGAATCAGGTAAACTTTTGAGTTGTATGGTCAGTAAGAGGGGGATCAAAATGGATCTTACTAAAGCAAAAACGATCATCGATATGTCACCACCTACCAACATCAAGGAACTACGAAGTTTGCAGGGGCGAATTCTACCCATCAGACGATTCATTTTCAATCTAGCCATGAGATGCGAACCATTCAACCAGCTGCTGAGGAAAGACATCAAATTTGAATGGGGTTTTTAGTGCCAATAGTTATTTGAAATGATCAAGAAATACCTTCTAAATCTATCAATCCTAAAACCCCAGTGTTGGGTAGACCATTGCTATTGTACATCATAGTAAATGAGATGTGCCAGAAGCTATGACATTATTTATTAGCTTGTAAAGTCAACATACTCTCCAAGATAAATCTTCTTAAATATATCTTAGAGCAGCTCTTTCTTAATGGGCGCATCACTAAATGACAAGTTTTGCTGATGCAATATGATCTTGAATATGTGTCCTAGAAGTCAATCAAAGGACAAGCAATTGTGGATCGGTTAGCAGACTTGCCCCAATACGAGGAAATCAAAATGAACGATGAGTTTTTGAACAAACATGTACTAAGATTGAAAACAGTTTGAATATGGAAGTTGTACTTTTATGGATCTAGAAACGTGATGGAAGCAGGTATAAGCATTCTACTTATCACTCTAGAAGATGAAATGATCATATTCTTTGAAACTTGACTTTTCATATACCCATAACATGGCTAAATATGATATCCTTATACAAAGACTTCATTCTTTATTGAGTATCCAAGTAAAACGGGTGCATGCCTTTAGTGACTCTCAGCTTATCATCAATCAAGTGAATAAAGAATGGCAAGTCAAAGACGAGAAGTTGGTGCCATATCAAGAGATCACCACCTCCTTGATCTGTCAGTCTGAAGAAGTTCAACTAGCTCACATAAAAAGAGAAGACAACCCTATTGCGGATGGCCTTGCAAGTTTAGGATCCACTATCTCCTTTTGATCCAATGAAGCAATCCGTTCTTTTGAGATTGAAAAATTAGAACATCCCACTTTTGAAATGATGAAGCATGTTCATCATATCCAAGAGGAAAATACACCTTAGTATCATGACATCAAAAAGTACATTGAGAGCAGAGAATTCCTAACTGGAATGCCCAAAAAGGAACAAAAAACAATTCAATGTATGTCAGCAAGATATTATATTCTTACAGGAGTGTTATACAGGTGTGGGTATAATGCCGAATACTCTCGGTGCTTTGATGAAGATGAGACAAAGGAAGTCATTGAAGAGTCGCATTGAGGAGACTGTGGGAGCCATGTTGGTTACCAAACCATCACCAAGCAAATAATTCGAGTAATATATTATTGCCTACTATGCAAAAAAGTTGTTATCAATTCATAAAAAGATGTAAAGAATGCCAATTGCATGCCCCAATAATCCATGCACCAGCCTCTCACTTGCATTCTGTAACATCTTCTTGGACATTTTCAATATGGGCATCTGACGTAGTCAGACCAATATCTCCTACAACTTCTAACAACAATAAGTATTTTCTTGCTGCAATAGACTATTTTACCAAATCGATAAAACTCGTCATGCTCAGAACTGTGTAGTGGGCGTTACTTCATATCCTTCATTCACAAAAATCTTCTTTGTAGATTTGGAGTCTCTCATGATATACTATCTAATAATGAGACTCAAAAAACCAAAAGATAAGGCAGTTGTGCAGTAAATATCGTATCATGAATTATTTTTAAGCTCCTTATTACCCCAAAGGTAATGGGCAAGTAGAGGCCATCAATAAGATCCTGATTTTCATCTTGGAGCGAACCGTGGGAACCGAAAGAGATTGACACAAAAAGATACACAACGTTCTGTGGGAATATTGCACCATCATGAGAACTCCAAAAAATGCTACTCGAGCGGAGCTACTCTATGGAACAGAAGTGGTTCTTACATTACATGTACTTAGACCCACTTTAAAGTTCGCTTCTCTCATAGAGCTTCCTCAAAATAAATATCAATAGAAGAAACTAATACCGCTCGATTTGCTAGAGAAAAAGAGGTTAAAAGCGGTTGAGCATGCTAAAGCTTATCACCATAGGGTGGCTAGACAATTTGTCAAGTCAGTTATCGAGAGACATTTCAAAGAGAATGATTTGATCCTACGATCTGTGGTATACCTCAAAGGACGGCCACATGGTAAGTGGGCACCCAACTGGGAAGACCCATACGTTACAGATCCTGTTAACGCTCTTCACCTCAAGAAACATTACATCTAGTCTTCTTGTATTTGTCTTTCAATCAATGACAAATGTTTGTGTTCTCCCCATCCGATCTATTATTCATTTGGATTTTTCAGTCGTAAAACGTAACAAATATACTGAGGCATTTTATTATTATTATTATTATTGAGGGCTTGAAAGCAACCCATGCAGGTAAGGGGTTAAACTTACAATACAATGCAACCCATGCAATTAAGAGGTAAACCTGCAATGCAAAGCAACCCATGCAGGTAAGGGGTCAAACCTACAATGCAAAGCAACCCGCTCAAGCAAGGGGTCAAACCTGAACTCAATCTTGCCCAAACCTGCTCAGGTAAGAGGTCAAACCTGAACTCATTCTAGCTCAAATAACTCATTCAGGTAAGGGGTTAAAGGTGAAACATCAATCCAAACATGTTTTGTTTGAAAAGTTCAGGGTGCTTATCTTTGTCACTAAGCGCAGCTAGTGCCGGCTTAGTAACAAAGAGAGGCATATGTTATCACCTCAAATTTTTTCACAAGATTGTATTTTATTTTCACCCAAACGAAATTCTCAGTTATTTGGGTTTAAATTTTTAGACCATAAGCTTGATCTTAGACCCAAAACAAATTCACAACTATTCGTTCCAAAATGAATCTCTAAACCCATGTTCGAACCCAACTTTAGACGCGAGATTCAAATCCAAAATTCAACTATCGGATCTGAATTAGATCCAAAAACCTAAGTTTAGATTCAAATCGAGAATTTCAAACCAAAAATCCAAAGCTAAGATCGAAACAACAAAAGTTGATGTAATGAAAGCCGCATGTGTATGCACAGACCTTCCCTTTGTTTTATGTTTTGTTCTCGTGCCAAGATGTGTTTTTGAACATAAATCACTCACTAGAACGAGTCGGCGACCAATTGAACCCAATCCAGATTTAAAACGAGCCTAGAGTCACTCAAAACGGAGTCAGCCCCTTCATTTATAACAAAAACCATTTTTATACACATTTAAAAGTGGTTTTATGGTTTTTATATGAAGAACCCCTTTTTATTTATTTTATTTTATTTTGTTTTATTTTTTTAAAAAAACTTAGTCTCACGTGATTGCACGTCGTGTGACACGATCTCGTGTGATCGCTCACTGAGTAGGGGCTTGCATGCTGCGTAGGTCCCATTTTCATCTTAAAACTACCCCTTGGGGGTGGTTTTGGTCATGTTGGGTGGGCATTAGCCCAGCCCACACCCTAACAAGGGCATTGACAGGGCTAATGGCCAATCTCACTTAGTCAAAGCCTATTTACAAAAAATTAAAAATCATTAAAAAATACTTAAAGTTCACATGAAAATCTTGTTAGTAAAATAAATTCAAATTTTGAGTTTTGGCTTCAAAACTCTATAAATACCACCACAATCTTCACTCTTGGGCATAAACTAACTATTGGAGAACCTCGAGTGCTTGTTCACTTTAAATCTAGAGTTTTCCTTAGCTCTATCTCTCTCTCCATTTCTTTCTTCTTCTCTTCTCCTTCTTCTCCAACCTTGGGAGCAAGCTTCTCCAAATTTCAACTCTTCAAGAGAGCAGAGAGCATAAGGAGATCTCTTGGTGGAATATCTTCATCATCTTGGAGGTCAAGGGGACTCTAGGATCATGCCAAGAAGGAGAGTCATTCTTAAAATCATTTATATTAGAGGTGTGTAGTCCTCCTTTTGCTGTCATTTTTTTTTTCATTTTCTTTTGCCACCTCCCCATGGCCGTATAAGAAAGCCTTAAAGATTTCCTATCCGGAATCAAGAGCTACTCTTGAGTGCACCAGAAGTATGAGCAAGGCGAAATAAATTTCATTTCTTCATTTATTTTAAAAAAAATGCTTGTTATATTGCTTTACTCATCATTTACATTTGATAAGATGTTCATGCATGATGTATTAATTTTTCTTAATTAATGAGCAAATGCATGGTGTGAATGAGTGTTTGGGTTAGGATTTCTTCATTCTTATGTTGATTTTGGAGGTTAGGACTTGTCCAACCTAAGAAAGCTCTTCACGAATATGTATAAGTTAAAGTGCATCTTCATGTCATTTTCATGCTTAGTTTCTTTCTTAATCACCACATTAGGAACCTCAATGAGTGGTTTCTTACATTGCTCTCTATTTCATGTACGTTTGATTTTCTTTCATGCCCAAGAGTGGGAGAAATAGATTTTTTTGTAATAAACATGATTTTATGCTCACGTATAAAAATATTTGAAACTATGTTTTCCAAAAGTTTTTTTTGAAAGGAAGACCATCTTTAATGAGGCATTGGAGACTTAGCCTATGCTCATGCATAAGCCCAAGTTCATTTCGGCCTACACAAAATGATTGAAGTCAGATATTTTCAAACTATTTCTTGATTTCAACTTTGATGAAGACATATATGTTTTACATGTTATATACATATATGTGCACATGACTATCTCTCTATGTCTTTCTATATATGATTCAACATTCGAATGAATATATATGTGTGATCCATTCTCTCTCACTAGAATCATTTGTTTTTCTCTTCAAGTTAAATGTCTTCTTTTGCAACTATCTCTTTTTCTCTAAAATCTCTCGTGCTCTCTCTCTCTCTCTCTCTCTCTTTCTAAAACCTTTTTCTCGCTCTTCATTCAAGTTAATACATTCATCTCATGAGCTTTCATATACATATGTGTATATATATATATGTATATACATTTATACATACATATATATATATATATATATATATATATATATATATATATATATATATATATATATATATATATATATATATATATATATATATATAGGTATATGATTACATATCTTTTTTTTTTGAAAAAAACCTCTTATGTTATGATTTTCAAAAGCTCTCTCTCCCCCCTATTCCTCTTAAAATAAGATCTTTTCTCTTTTCCATTCTTTTGAATATTTTCATTATAAAGGTTTTAACTTTTCATTTGCTGGCTTCACCAATACCAAAACTCAAGTAATTACTCAATATTGAAATCATGCTTGGTGGTCTACAACCCCATTTTTTTAATTTTTTTTTTCTTTTTATAAAAATATTTCTGACAATCTTATAAATAAAAATGAGAAAATAGATGTATGTGGTGATAGGAATGCTTTTAGATGAATGTTATAGTAGGAATGAACGGTTTGCTTATAATCATGTAGGGTCAATGCATTCATACATTCACATTCACTTAACTTCACAAATAATCACAAGCATCTATCTAAAAGAACTTAAGTAAGATAAGATGGAGCTTTGGCTATGTAGTAACCGAATTAGAGCAAAATCTTAAACTTACTTAAAGTTTTAGGAGAACACTAAATTGACTTCAAAAAGTGATCTTCAAAGGTTTCCAAATGATATTTGTAAAGATTTCTCAATTCAAAATTTTCCAAATCAAAATGTTTTACACTCTCAAATGATTCTTCAAAACTTTTTAAAAAATTTAAAAATCAAATCTTCAACATTTTTTTAAGCATCACACGACATTTAGAATAAAAAGATGTCAAGCCAAAACGAAATGCATCATGAATAAACATAGCCATTGAATTGGTTACCTTTGGTAAAGGCGTCAGGAATGGTCGATGCATGTACCGACTGGCGAGTCCCTTTCTTTATCATTTCAAAATAAAACATCATTTTTCTGGAGCAGTCCAAAAACCAAAATATTGTTGGGGGTGCAAACACCCACTTGGTCAAAACCTATTTTAAAAAAATTAAAATTATTAAAAAATACATGGAATTCGTATGAAAAAATTTTTAAATTAAAAATTTGAATTTTAGCTCCAAAATTTCTTATAAATACCCCCAAAATCTTCTCTTGGGCATGAGCTAACCTTTGGAGAATCTCTAGCACTTTCTCATTTGAAGATTTAGAGTTTTTTCCCTAACTCTCTCTCCATTTTTCTCTTCTTCTCTTCTTCTTCTTCTCCAACCTTGGGATCAAGCTTCTCCAACTTCCACTTTCAAAGGAAGCACGAGAAGGCTTCTTGGAGAGAGATCTTCATCACCTTGGAGCCCCATTCGATGAATCTTTAGGATCATCTGAAGTAGGAGATTTATTTTCTAAATTCATTCTTACTAGAGGTATGTAATCAATATCCTAATCCATTTCATTTTCTTTCTTTCTCCCTTCTTCATCTCCCCATGGCCAAACAATATAGCTTTGAAATCTCTTATTTGGAGTGAAGAGCTACTTCTTGAGTAGTCGTGAACAATGAGCCCAGCAACTCGAGCTCGGCTCGTGATCGAGTTCGAGCTGGCTACTTTCATAATTGAGCCGAGCTCAAGCTGATTTTTCAGCTCATTCATTTAGTTGAGCCGAGTTCGAGTCCACTGAACTTGAATTTTTAAGCTCGGCTCGGCTCGGTTCAATAAAAAATGAATAGTAGCTTCAAAGTATTTATTTTGTTTCTTCCGCTTTACTTCTCATTTCATCACGCACGTTCTCTCTCTTCACTTCATCTTCAACATCGTCCAAAGGAGGCATCAACCTTTGCTACTTTCTCCCGTTGTTGCAGAGCTAAGGTACCTCTCTCTCTCTCTCTCTATAAAAAGAACTTGCTCACTCGCTTAGTAAGGGTCCTGAAACCCGAGAGAGGGTTTCATCCATCGCTCACTAAAGCAGAGGAACCCTCGCTCGTTCCCTTGCTCGAGGGAGCGAGAACCTTCGTTATTGCTTGAGCGAGGGTTCAAAGCCCTCTTTCTACAGTGAGTGAGAGCGAGGTTTCAGGTTCTGAAACCCTCGCTTATTGGAGAGCGAGGTTTCAACATATGAATGAAAGAGAGAAGGTTTTGAATCATTCAAAGGTGCGAGGGTTTCAAAACCTTCCTTGGTTGAGAAAGGGTTTCAATAGATGAGAATAAATGAATCATTGAAAGGTTTAGGAAAACCCTTGCTCGGGTGCGAGGGTTTCAAAATTTGAATGATTCATTCAAAATAATTTTTTAGATGAAACCCATTCTCAGGTGTGAGGGTTTCAAAACCTTCATTCGTTGAGAGAGGTTTCAAATGAAATTTAAATTTCTTAGATAAAATTTCATATTTTTCATTTGGGGTTTCATTTGAAATTCAAATGAAGTGATAAATCTTCCTTTGCATATCAATTGCCCTTCCCCCACCACTGCGATCTCCCTCCATAGCAGCACTGCAACAATAAGCACACTGCTTCTGGTAACAACATGCCTAAATGAGTTGAACGAGCTTGGGTAACAGCATGCCTAAACGAGTTGAATGAGGTCGAGTTCGAGCTCTGACATGCTTCATCGAGCCGAGCTCGAGTTAACATTATACAACTCGATTCGAGCTTGAGCCGAGTTCGAGCCATGCAAAATAGAAGCCGAGCCGAGTTCGAGCTGAGCAAGCTCGGGCTCGACTCGGCTCGTATTCACCCCTATTCTTGAGTGCACTAGTAGCATGAGAAGGTGAAATAAGGTTTCATTATAGGGTCGAAACATGTTTTTCTCTTATCTTGAATGTTGATTTGTTCTGAGATGTTGTTCATGCATAGTTGATTGATTTTATTTATTTATATATGAATGAATGGTGAAGATGAGTGCTTGGATTGAGATTTCTTTATTATTATGTTGATTTTTTTATGAGGTTGGGATTTGTCCAACATGGAAAAACCATTCATGAATGTGTATATATTAAAATGCATCCTCATGACATTCTTACGTTCAGCATTTTTCTTAATCACTCGATTAGGGATCCCAATGACAACATTCTTACGTTGTTCTCTATTTCATGTGTCCTTGATTTTCTTCTATACCCAATGGTAAGAGAAATATATTTTCGTGTAATAGATGAAGTGATTATTGTTTTATGCCTACGTATAAAAATATTTGGAATCATGTCTTTTGATAAAAGCGCTATTCATTGAGGCCTTGGAGACTTAGCATAGGCTCTTGCATGAGCCCAATTTCCTCTCCAACTTATAGAAAAAACTCAAAGTCAGATATGCTCTAAGTTACCTCTTAATTTTAATATTTCATGAATGCATATGTGTGTATACATGTTATATACATATACATACATATGAATACCTCTATTTATCCTTATCTCTCTATGATTTAACGTATTCCTTTGTAGATTTTTGTATATGCATATATATAAATAAGTATATATATGTGTACTCCACTTTCTTACTGTATTTTTCTTTCTAAAGTCTTCTTCTCTCTCTCTAAAATCTTCTTCTCTTTCTCTCTAAAATCTTCTTCTCTCTCTCTTCGAGTTAACCCTTCCTTTCACGAGCTTTTATATATATATATATATAATATAATATAATATAAGTACATATATGTATATATATTTCTCTCTCTCTTTAAAATTTTTTCTTTTGTGATTTTCAAAATCTCTTTCTCTTTCTCCCTACTCCTCTTGGAATGAAATCTTTTCTTTTCTTTCTTCCATTTTTTCAAATATTCTTTTCCCAAGATCTAAGATTTTCAATTTTTATTTATCGACTTCACCAAGACTGAAATTCAAGTAATCACCAAATATTAGAATCATCTTTGATGGTCTACAACCCAGAAAAAGTTTGAAGAAGACCATGTTGGCTAATAGTATTCGCCTTTGTTTTCAAATCCTCTCATGAATTTTGTAATTTTAACGAGTACTTATTTAGTCTCATGAGATGAACCTCTCTATGACCTAAAAACTTTTTATATGTAGTGCAAGTAATCTTTCTTTATGATTATCAATTTTAATTTTGCTCAATTTTTCTTTACCCTCTAAACACCACACCACATTTAAAATGAAAAAGATGTTTAAGCAAAAACAAAATGCATCAAAAATAAGCATAGCCCTTAGATTGGTTACCCTCAGTAAAGGTGCCGGGAATGGTTAATCGTCGTACCGACGGGGCGAGTCCCTTTCTCTCTCATTTCAAAAATAAAATTTTATATTTCTGAAGCACTGCCAAAATCAAAGTAAATTTTGGGGATGCAAACAGTCTGATTGTGGCAAGTAATCTTCGTTATGGTTTATTTTCTTTATCCTCCAAACACCACACCACATTTATAATGAAAAATATATTTAAGCGAAAACAAAATGCATAAAAAATAAGCATAGCCCTTGGATTGGTTACCCCTGGTAAAGGTGCCGGGAATGGTTAATCGTCGTACCAAACAGGGTGAGTACCTTTCTCTCTCATTTCAAAAATAAAATTTTATATTTTTGAAGCACTACCAAAATCAAAATAAATTTTGGGATGCAAGTAGTCTGATTGTGGCAAATAAGCCTCCTCTAAGGCTTTGGAGTGTACTGGTGTTGCATGATACTGGCTGATGTCTAGAAGGGCATGAGCCCTTACTAAGGTCTACATCACTCATTTAATAGGAGGCTACTTGGAGCAGGGAGGTTGCATGGGTAGGGCAACCTCATATGCTTGCCTGATGGCTGTAGTCGGCAGCATGTAAAACCGTGAGGGATTGGCCATGGCCAGGGTTGGCATGGCTGTGTCTTGTGCAAGGGCTGGCAACCGAAGGAGGGCACCGAACTAGCTAAAGCCAAGGGCAATCAATCGCCTGCCTTTGAAGAACTCCCGTGAATCCAAGAAAGAATAACAATGCTAGGACCGGTTGTAAGTTGCCTTTACTTGAAGTTTGGCCATGGTGGGGCACGAGGAGGTCACTCCATGTGGGCTGCTGTAGGTTGGGACTAGGGCATTGCTGGTGGCATGCCGTGGCTCTAGTAGTCAACTCTCCACGTTACACCATGGTCTATTGAAAGTTGCGTGCTGTGAGGGATCTCCTTGTCAAATGTCCAATGGGCAGCCAAGGGAAGAAACATGGGCTTAGTCGTTTGTGATGGATGGCTTGGCCAAACTTGTGTGAGCCTGGTTTAGGACCATAGGATGACGCTCAACCAGGGGCAGCAGGACTACTCTGCAGCCATGGTGGGATGCAATCACACCTAAGGGAATGGCTGCTTTGCTCAGCCAGGCTTTTGGCTGTTGGAAGAGGGAGATTTGGTGCTCGGAAGCTGGTGGATTGAGTGTCGAATAGTTGGTACACGCAAGAGTAGATTCTGTCAGATGCATAGTTAGGCATATTAAAAAAATGATACCTCCTCATTTGAAGTGGTAATTGAGGTGTCTGATAGCTTGTTGGAAAGATAATTTCAAGAGCTTTTCAATGAATATGGGCACACAAGGATTTGACATAGTTAGCCTAGGACAATCTGCTAAGAAAGTGATGCTTGAATCTGGCTCTGTCGAACACAATAGTTTCTATATGGATCAACAATAGCTCCCTCATCTGGGCTCCAATTGAGATGTGTATATTTCATTGGAAAGCTAATTCAAACATATTTCCAAAGAGTAGATGTTTGAGAAGATCTGATGTCATTTGGTTGGGTCTATCTATCAGAGACCAGATGCCTGCGGTGTGCAGTGAACAGCAGCAGCAAATTCGATGGTCTGCAACCGCTGCTGATGGGACACACAAGGGAGGAAACATGAGAAAGAGAGAAATCTAACACTAAACTTCCATTCTTCCGATTGCACAATCATAATGAGGGACATAGACTACTTAAATAGGCACAACATCTTGGCCTCCGTAAGATTCTAAGGGCGAGTGGTGCTTCTTCATCCCTTCCAGGAAGGCTTCGACGTCAGGGGAGCACCAGTACTTGATGAGACACTGGATGGCAATGTAGCAAGTAGTCATAGAACGCGATTATGTAGTGCCTGAGACTCAACAGGGGCCAACAGGCATGCAAGAGCTCCGGGGATGCATCTTCCAGAAGCCCCAGCCGGTAGAAGGGTTCCAGAGGGAAAGCACAGAGGGTCCATTAGGAGACGCCAAGACCTTCATGTCGAAGTCAGGTCTGACAAAGCAGAGACCCTAAATTCCCAGTTCTGAAGAAGAAGAAAAAGTCGCCCAAGAAGAGGTAGCGACAAATGAAGAAGAGGAAGAGGAAGAGGAAGAGGAAGAGGAAGAGGAAGAGGAAGAGGAAGCAGATTCCAAGGTTTCCATCCAACCTTGGAGAATCATACAGTTACCTCATGGGGAGTTAGCTGCACCCACGAATGATATAAATACTACTGTTGCTTTAGCTTTACCCACGTCAGTGGCATATTTCTATGCAGGCCTTACTAAAAAGGGATTGGGTTATTTCGGTAAATATATTCAACCAACTCCAATACTTTTACCAATTAATGTCTTTTCACAAAACCTTTATCACTTAGTTTTCGACTTTTCGGGAATATATTGGCCGATGAATTAGTAGTTGTTGTTCTTGTTTCTTTAGTACCTTTAGTGATTCCTATACCTGTGACTAGGATGCCGATGCGGCCTTAACGGTCCTGACAAAGATATGCCGGTGGTGGGTGGTATTGGAATCATGGATTGAGGGAGCTGACAACAGCAGTGGGTAACCCTTCGGAGGCAAAGAAGAGGGCAGAGAGAGAGAGGGAACTAGAGAATGGAAGAAGAGGAGGGAAGAAGAGCGGCCAGAGGAGAATGGAAGCAGAAGAATGGAAGAGGAATAGGATGGCAGAGAGATTGGCGGAGGAGGAAGCGGTTGAGGAAAAAGAAGCGAGCAGGGTAAGAACCAGGAGGAGGAGCGCAACGAAGAGGGAGAGGCGGGACAACTTCCTGGAGGGCTTGAATATCAGAGATCTGGTGATTGAGGAGGACCATGGAGGAGAGGATCTCAGTGGCTCAGTGGAATGAGGCAGCAGATGATGGTGGGTCCGGCGACCTGCAGAGACAGGGAGCAAGAGGTAGATCGAGAATGGGGGAAGAAGTCGAGTGGAGGAAGCAGAGGAAGAGAGGCAAAAGAGATATCGAATGGAGGGAAGAATATGGGTAGAAGAAGAAGAGGAAGAGGGAAAGAAATGAATCGAGAGGTGTCCTGTGGGACAGCATGGAGGAAGAAGAAGACCCCACGAAGGAGAGAGAATCTTTGAAATTGACTTGAAAATCCTTTAAAATTGATTTAAAAAATCATCTGAAAATGTATTGAAAACCATTCAAAAACATTTGGAAAGTGATTTGAAAATAGTTGCAAATTGACCTTCATTAACTAAGGATTAATTGAAAATTCTCATAAATCAATTTTGAAGATCTTAAGAACTAGGCCATTTTTGGAATTGATTATCAGTTATTTGAAAAATATATTCTAAAACATCATTTTAACGCTTCAATTAAAAATCCCTTTAAATTAATGGCCAGATATCCAAAATTTTGGATTTATCATGAAAATCCTTCAGCTAGGGTAAAATAGTAATTTTCAACTTGGTGGCCTAGGTGATCTCTTCAATGACAAAATAAAATATGTTTGTTTGATTCAACAATGACTTCTTGTTCTTTAAATTTGGTTTTCAAGAATAAGCATTTTCATGGTAGATGGTAACATGGTCATTTGAACTTGTACAAATTTTGGGTGTTCATATGCCCCTCCTTACTACTAAGCTAAGAAGCCATACTTAGTGGCAAAGGCAAAACACCAACCATAGAAATGTTGAGATATTGAAATTTAGAATTTTAAAAAGTAAATCCAATTTGAAATATATATAAAAAATGCCCAATTTGAGACACTAGCATGATATCAGGAAATGCCTGGGCCTTGTTTAAAATATTGTTCAAAAAGATATAGTTTGAAAGCTGTTCTGACATAATGAAAAGTGTTTCTTCCAAAATATTGTTCAAAGCTTTGTTCCTAGTGAAAAATGCACAGTGGGAAGAGTAATGCGAATCATGAGAGGTATATGTTATCAAAACTTGATTTGAAAGATACTAATTCTAAAATGTTTGTGAATGCTAACAGTTCATGATGCTTGACCAAAATGGTGCTTATGGAAAACCTAGTTCAAAATATGTCTCAGTGTACACATTGATACGACATTATGAAAGGTGCTTGTTCTAAAATGCTTGTAAGATTCTTGACCCAAAAATACTGGTCAAAACATGGTCTGAAGATATGGGTGCCTCAATTATGTGGAAAAGCTCATTGCTTTGAAAGGTATTTTCATGGTGTTCAATTCATGAAGCACAAAGTCAGGGTCTCTAGTGTTCAGAAAAAAAAAATGCCTTAGTGTGAACACTATGCGGTGCTTGTGAAAATGCCGAAAAATGGTTGTGAAATCAATGCATTGAAGTGCAGGTGCTTGCATGCTTGTGTGCATTGAAGTGCAGAAATCTCACATAAAAATGTGAATGTGAAATTCATGCAACGAAATGCATGTGCTTATATGCTCGTGCAGAAATCTCACATAAATACGAGTGCTTGTAAAAATTCTTGTGAACTTGTGAAATTTAGGTATTGGAATGTGTGTGTCGAAGTGTGAAAATGTTTGTGAAATTCATACAATGAAATGCATGTGTTTGTATGCTCGTGTTCGCTAAAGTGCAAAAAATCTAACATAAAAATGTGAATGCTTGTAAAATGTTTATAGAATTCGTGCAAGGGAATGCCTATGCTTGTGTGCACCAAAGTGTAAAAATTTCCCATAAATGTGAGTACTTGTAAAATGTGTGTGCTGAAGAGCGAAAATCTCACATAAAACATAAATGCTTGTGAAATGCTCATGTGCACCAAAGCACAGAAATCTCACATCAAACTATGAGTACTTGTGAAACATTTATGAAATTCTCATGTGTAGAAGCGTAGAAATCTAACATCAAACTGTGAGTGCTTGTGACATGTTTGTGAAATGCTCATGTGCACCAATGCACAAAAAATGGTATGCCAAAACATAAAAAAGGTTGTGCCAAAGCACAAAATCATTTTGAGACTTGTGAAATTTAGGTGCACTGAAGTGCGAATATCATGTGCGAAAGCACGAAACTTTAAACACTTGTAAAAATTTGAAAGCATCAAAGCACAAACTTGAAAACTTGTTTGCACTTATGTGTGATGGAAAACTTGTGTGCATTGATGTACAAACTTAAGAATTTGTATGTGTTTGAAAAACTTGAGTGTAGTAATGTGTGAAATTTGAAAAACTTGTATGTGCGATCTCTGCCATAACTACAAAATACAACATCATTTTTCTGCTTCATATTACCCCCTGGGTGACGATCAGACAGAAGCAACCAATAAAATTTTGATTCATATCTTAGAGATGACTATCAAGACAAGTTAAGAATGGAATGAGAAAATACAAACTTAAAAATTTGTATGTGTTTGAAAAACTTGAGTGTAGTAATGTGTGAAATTTGAAAAACTTGTATGTGTGATCTCTGCCATAACTGCAAAATACGACATCATTTTTCTACCTCATATTACCCCCTGGGTGATGGTCAGACAGAAGCAACCAATAAAATTTTGATTCATATCTTAGAAATGACTATCAAGACAAGTTAAGATTGGAATGAGAAAATGCACAATGCACTTTAGGTGTATCGAACAACTATTCAAACACTCACCAATGCTATACCAGCAGAATTAGTGATGAAATGAAAGTTGTCCTTTCATTACATGTTCAAAAACCAGCAATGAAATTTACTATTCTCATTGAACTTCCAATTAGCAAGTATCAACAAAAGTAGTTTACCCAATTAGACCTCCTAGATGAGAAAAAACTACAAGCAAAGAACACACTGAAGTGTACCGCAAGAGAGTCACCCGACATCATAACAAATTGGTTGTTGGAATGAAATTTCAATTAAATAACCTTATCCTGAGATTAGTGGTTCCACTCAGTAGTAGGCCCAAAGGACAATGGCCGCGAAAGCAGGAAGGACCATATGTCACCTTTTACCTATTAGTTGTTATTGGCTCCTTGATGTTGATGGGGTCGAAATCCCTAATCCAATCAATGCTTTGCATCTCAAAAAATTTTATACTTAAATTTGCAATTTAAACTTTTAAAACATTTGTGCTCTAGTGAGCACATTCACTATAATTTTCAAACCAACTAAGGGGCATCATACCTCTTAGGAAGAATTTCAAAGATTGATTTTGCAAAAAAGAATTCAAAAGTGCATTCTCAATCAAAACTTCAAAAATTTTCCAAATTTAGCCCATGTATCGCCTGTAAAAGAGCAATTGCAAGGAGCACTAAATTTCATTTATGAAATTGAAAGATCAATATTTAGAAATTAATGTTAGTCCTCACAATTGAGTACTTGTAATGGTCTAGCATGAGATGCCATGCGGAAAGGCCCTTGTGGCCAAAGAACCTTGGTAGGGTGCAAGAACAAGCTATCAAACAAAACGAGATGAGCAATGAGCTTGGGGTCAGTAAAGTTGTTTCTTTGGTTCAATGCTCTGCAGTAGCGGGTGGGCGTATGACCTCTGCTTACACCATGAAACAAAAAAAATCAACGAACATTTGCTCACATCAACTCTCTTAAAGCCTTATGAACTCGAGTAAGTAAGTTTGAGTGGTGTTTTACATCTAGTACCATAAGGCCAACTGATCTGGGAGCTATCGGCCCAAAGCTCATTACAAAGGTTTAGTTGAAAGCCCGGTAGGTTTGACATTGCACAAAGCAAACTATACAAAACCACTGAAGTAGTGGAACTCCATAGTAGCTGTTGGGGTGATGAGGAGTTCCCCCCAAGTGTGAAGGGTGGCTCAAAGGAAAATAAAAAAGAGATAAAAAAAACACTTTTCAAGGGTCAAAAGGCATGAAGGGCTAGGTTCTCCAAGCATCAAGTGCAAAACTTTATGCAATTGCAAAATTTCTTAAATCAACATCAACTCCTCTAAAGAGTTTCTTGTGAAATAGGGGAAGATCTTATTTCAAGTCTTTACCTAGCATTTCCTTTTAAGAAAGATGGCTCAACTTCATTTGGAAAACAATTTTTCAAATCAAATTTGGTGTGCAAATCTTTGCTGCTCAAGAAAGTCTTCAATGCTTAACAATAAAGAGGGGCATTTGTTAACACCCCAAATTTTCTCATCCCAGTTGATGGAAGCAATTCTAAAATCTTACAAAGAGAATTTCACAAAAAAGTTGTGAAAAACTAGAATTTTAAATGACTTTTAAAATCCAAATTCAATTTAGGCTCAAATCATGAATTTGATTCGTAGCATAATCCCAATACAAGAAGAACCCAAATCCTAATCCAGTAGACAAAACTGAATCCAAATTAGGATTTAAAATCCATATCCACTTACAAATCTAAAAACTGAATTCAATTCAGAGTCCAAAAAGCCAAGTGGGACCCACATGTTGGCCCCACTTAGCCTACGTGGGCCAAGGACCCACCCAAGTTCCATCAGCCAATTCATTTTCAAAATATCTATTTTAATTAAGAGTCAATCATGATTAATGAAAAGTAAATGTGGCGATGATTAAAATTCATGGGAATGAGAGATATTTATATCTCTCTCTTTTCATTAATTAAAAGGAGATTCTCTAGTTAAAGAGAAGAACCTAGTTCCAAGGAAGCCATGACGGCTTCACCTAACCTACTTATGGTAAGTAGGTTCAGCTTGGTTGCACCTAGATGTGGCGCCACCCTCACTGAGCTCAGTCAACATGAGCTCAGCTCCATCAAACCTAGTCAAAATGGCTAGGTCTGTCTTATGATCCAATTAGTGGACAAGAATAGACCTTGACTGGATCAAGTCTACTTTGACTGAAAGAAGTCGAAGTGCGATTCAAAATTGAACTCAAAACAATTGGAGGCTTTCTAAGCTCAAATTCACATAAGTACTCAAACCAAGTCTACATTAGCATGCAAAATGAGCTTTGACTTTGGTCAAATGCTCAAATCCTACCAAATTTAGACAAATTTGTCCTTTCATGTTCAATTTGAATTCATAGAACCCAAAATTGAGATTCTATATGAATCGAGTATGCATTTGAATTTGCCAAGTGTGCAAATCTATTTAAAAGGTCTAGATAACAGTTGACCAGACCTAGTCTAGCACACCCAGCCCATGTGTGTGGGCTAGATATGCTTGGTTGGAACCATTTAAAAGGGATTAAATCACATTTAATGTCCTCTTTTTAAATCAGCATTCCGTGTATCATGAATTAAGCCAATGAGAAACCAAGTTTCTCTCATCCATTGGCCAACTCAGCCCAATTTTTGAATTTTTTATCAACCTTTAATCCAGCTTGGCGCATGGCTGGACCTGTTCCAACACACCAGCTCAAAAAGGGCATGTTCCCAATGAGTTCAGCATGCCCAAGTGACAGAGTTAAGGAGGTAGGTGCACAGCCACCTCCTCCCCCCCTTTCCTATTCAATTAAGCTCTATTCAAATCCACCTTGAGAAGCTAGGTAGCACACGATGATTTGAGAATTTTCTGCACTAACACTTTCTCTTAGTTGTAGCCTAGAGCAAGAGCAGCAAGAATAAGAAGAGAAGAAGAAACCAAGAGAAGGAAATGTCGTCGAAGCCCTCTCTCTCTCTCTCTCATACCCATCCTTTCTTTTGAATTTGCTAAGCTTGGGTAGTTCAATGGACTCTTGCTTAGGATTTTCATTACAAGGATTGCTTATGATTGATTCTTGCTTAGGATTGCTTGACTTAGAAAACAAGCCAAGAGAAGCTCCAAGCACCTAGGCCAACCACAAGGTAGGGGCAATTTCAACTTGTTCTTCATAATTTTTGCTTCTTGCAGTCATTTTAAGTTCAATATTCGTCGGGATGGTTTAATTTTTTATCCTTTTTTATAGTTGGAAATGATATCCAGCTAGGAAGAACTACATTTTAATGCATGTTTCACACATAAATCAGTATTTCTAAAAGAGAACCCATAAATCTCTTTTCTAAGAAGCCCCCAAGGCCACGTCCATTTAAAAAACAACCGACGAGACTCCTTTTTAACTCCCCACATGAAAGGATTCCATGGTGAGAGTGATTTTCATTGTGATGCACCCTTGCACGACAACATCATTGACAAATTAGCTTGATGCATTCTCTTAATTTCTTTCATTTTGATTCATTTCAATTTACATTTCTATAATCTACTCGATAAGGGTGATGGAGGAAATTAGAAATCAATTTTCAATCTCCTCACATAAACAAACCCCCCTACAAACCATCAGGGTTCGTATGCCAAGAGGTCCTTCTTCAATCTTTCCATTTAAGAGGCATGATATATATATATATATATATATATATATATATATATATATATATATATATCTATATATATATATATATATATATGTATATATAACGCATTGACGACCAAGCAAACCCAATTTGGATCTAAAATGAGTCCGGAATCACTCAAAAAGAAGTTGGCCCCATTTGTAACAAAAGACTATTTTACCCTTTAAAATATGTGTTTTAAGAAAATAAATTTTACATTTTTTTATGTGTGGAACCCCTTGGAGGCCAAGAAAGCAAAAGCCACCCCTTATTGTTCCAAAACGAACCAATAAGGGGGCATTTTACCCCCCTCATGCATGCCCCCCGTGCTGCCCCGTGCCTAGCACTGTCACCTGGCAGCGCAGGCCCGCGTAGCCAATCACTGCTGCATGCACTGAGGTAGGGCCTGTGCATTGTGCAGGCCCCCTTTTGTGTTGGTATGATGGGTGGGCATTTGCGCTGCCCACACCCACAAAGGGGTGTTTGCAAGCCTAAGGGTCAATCCCATTTGGTCAGAACTTATTAAAAAAATTAAAATTATTCAAAAATAGTTGAAATTTGCATGAAAATATTATTGAATTAAAAAATAAAATCAAATTTTGAGTTTTGGCTCCAAAACACCCTATAAATACCCTCAAAATCTTCTCTCTTAGGCATGAGCTAACCATTGGGGAACCTCTAGTTTATCATTTGAAGACTTAGAGGTTTTCCCTAGCTCTCTCTTTCCATTTCTCTCATCTTCTCTTCTTCTTCTTCTCTAACCTTGGGAGCAAGCTTCCCCAACTTT
The DNA here is from genome assembly GCF_008831285.2 of Nymphaea colorata. NCBI lineage: Eukaryota > Viridiplantae > Streptophyta > Magnoliopsida > Nymphaeales > Nymphaeaceae > Nymphaea > Nymphaea colorata. The sequence continues at coordinate 7,135,745 of NC_045147.1, read as the reverse complement.
CACTCTTCAAGGGAATTCAAGGAAACCTCTTGGAGTGACATCCTAAACATCTTGGAGTTTTACTCGATGAAATCCTAGGATCATCCGGAGAAGGAGGCTCATTCTATAAAATCAATTTCATTAGAGGTATGTAATCATTCTCTCATTTTATTTCTTTTCATTTTCCTTTGCCATCTCTTATGCAGAGTCGAGAGCTACTCTTGAGTGCACCAAGAGTATGAGCAAGGTGAAATGAATCTCATTTCTTCATTTATTCTCAAAATATGCTTCTTTCATTTCATTGCTCATTAAACATGTGCATTGTTCATGTTTGAGTTGATATTCATGAATAGTAAGACTGATTTTTCTTATTAATATACAAATGAACGGTAAGGATGAGTGATTGGATTGAGATTTCTTCATTATATGTTGATTTTTGATGTTGGGATTTGTCTAACCTGGAAAAGCCTTTCACAAATGTGTACATGTTAAAATGCATTTTCATGACATTCTTACGTTTAGCATTTCTCTTAATCACCTGATTAAAGTTCCCAATGAGAGCTTTCTTACATTATTCTCCATTTCATGTGTGCTTGATTTTCCTTTATACCTAATGGTAGGAGAAATAGATTTCCTTGTAATAGATAAAATGATTATTGCTTTGGGCCTATATGAAAATATTTGGAATCATGTTCTCAAAAGAATTTTGAAAATAAGAATTCTCTCCAATGTGACCTTGAAGACTTAGCCTAGGCTCTTGCATGAGGCCAAGTTCCTTTTCGGCCTACAAAAAAAAAAAAAAAAATCGAAGTCGAATATGCTCTAAGTTACCTCTTGATTTTAATTTCTCATGAATGCATATGTGTATATACATGTTATATGTGTATACATGCATATGAATACCTCTCTTTATTCTCATCTCTATGATTTAACATATTCTTTTATAGATTTCATATACATATGTGTAAATAAGTATGTATGTGTATTCCATTTTCTCTCTTTAGAATCTCTCTCCCCTCGAGTTAATACCTTCTTTTACAAACTTTAATATATATATATATATTGTGTGTGTGTGTGTATGTGTGTGTGTGTGTGTGTGTGTGTGTGTTTCTTTATCTCTATCTAAAATCTTCCTCTCTCTCTCTCTCTCTCTCTCTCTCTCTCTCTCTTAGATTTAAGACCATCATCTTATAAATTTTCATATACGTATGTTAATACAACTATATACACCATTCTCTCTTTTTAAAATTTTTTCTTTCTTCCTTTTCAAAATCTCTTTCTTTTTCTCTTTCTCCATATTCCTTTTGACTCAAAATCTTTCCTTGTCTTTGTTCCATTCTTTCAAATGCTTCTTTCCCAAGATATAAGATTTTAATTTTAATTTATCGACTTCATTAACACCAAAACTCAAGTAATAACCTAGTATTGGAATCATGTTCGATAGTGTACAATCCCATTTTTTGGTCAAATCTTTTTTTTTCTCTTCATGAAAATATTTAGAACATATATGTAAACAAATCTAAATGTATGAAATGATCGAGATATCTTTAGATGAATGATATGGTAGGAATGAATAATTTGCTTTCAATCATATGAAATCAAGACGTCTATGCATTCACATGCACTTGTGAAATTCATGAATGATCACAAGTACCTCTCTAAAAGAACTTAAGTAAGATGAGATGGAGCTCCAGTTAGGTAGTAATTAAATTAGAGCAAAATCTTAAACCTACTTAAGTTCTTAAGAGAACAAATAAATCGACTTTGAAAATTGAATTTCACAATACCCATCTTATCTTCCAAAGGTTTCCAAATGATATTTATAAATATTTCTCAATTCAAAATCTCCCAAATCAAAATGGTTTATAATCTCAAATGGTTCATCAAAACTTTCTCTTTCAAAAATTTGAAACATCAAATCTTCAATATTGTTTCCATAGAATGAAGAAGATGTTTAAGTAAAAATGAAATGTATCAATAATAAGCATAGACTTTGGATTGGTTACCCCCGGTAAAGGCGTTGGGAACAGCTAATCCACGTACCGATGGGCAAGTCCCTTTCTCTCTCATTTCAAAAATAACATTTTATATCTCTAAAGCACTCTAAAAATCAAAGCAAAATTTGAGGATGTAAACACCGTCCAATGGTAGCCTCCAGCCAGTCCTCTCCTTCATTTTCCAAGTTGCAAGCTACCACACTGGCCCAACTTTGCCTGTGCATAGGTGAGACCTGGTTCGCCTGGACTCCCACCCCACTCATTGCCTCACCTTCCCCTTTGAGATCACCTGAACAAAGCTCCTCTGCCTGAGGCAGCATGCCCTCTCCATCATCCGCCATAGCCATGGTCTGCCTCCAATCAAACTGGTACCCCCCTCACCCTCACCGTTTAAGACCCCATTCAAATCGCCCCCATGAGAAATCCTCAACCTCCTCCATCCCTCTTGGGGAGACTTGACCCTTTGAAGAGCCTCTTTGATGCTGATATCTGGAAGGCCCAAGTGATGGGAAATCACCATCATCCATCCTCTCCATCGAGCCCACGAACCCCCCCAGTGCTCGTTGGGTGCTCCCGACCACTGATCGCCTTAGCCAGAGCAGTGCTGCATAAGAGCTTCTCTCCCCTCCCGGCAAGCAGCTACCCCTTTTCCCAATAACATACTGTTATTATTTCACGGATTTGCCACAATTGTTGAGACAGGTTTATTCAACACTATATTATAGTGCTTTATGCATCTACCTAATCTTTTAGGACAGAATTATGGAACAACAACAATGAATAGTAATAATGTGTCACTATTGCTAGACCAGTTTGATAGGATTTGAACGCCTGCCATCTTCCTTGCAACTTCTGTACCCTAACAACTTGTTCTTACTGCAATTGTCACACTTCAATTCACATTTTACACCAATGCACCTACAAAAGATGATTGGTTATACGCACCCACTATTCATGCCTAATTCTTGTATACATGGTGAGCATTGGAGTTTTGGCTCAACAGCCTAATCTGAACACAAGCAATCCAGCGAAGCTATCAGCTTCTTGGTTCATGAACCAAGCCAACCATAAGGGCAGTGACACAAAAGGGCTAGCATGGAAATAAGCTCATAGCAGGAGTTCAGGATTGGCTGCTTTAGTCATAAACAAGATCAAAAACTGTTTGAAACTTGTCATATTTATATGAAAGACAAAGGTTGACATCTGATAGAGTAAAACCTCTCACTTCAAATAATTAAAGAGAGAGGGATGGCTTGCATGCAAGTACCACGAATTGTGGTAAACTTCTCAATGGCTCATGTTATTCATTTGTAAGCTCATCTGATTCAGCTGTCCAAGCTTGACTTATCTTGAAGGAGGATTCTTATTTTCATAAGGTTAGTTGAATATTAGTTTTGGTAGGGAAAGAGCAAAAATCAGGCTAAACATGCTAAAAGTCAGGCCAATCTCGCTCAAAATAGCAAAGACAATGGCAGCAACCCATGGGTTCAAAATTTCATGTTTCACTTGCATTTACTGCTCTTTTCTTTTTAATTCCTTGCAGATTTTCTGCCATTAGAAATGTCCAGGATTATTTTAGATTGCTAGGAAATCAGTTTGCAGTTTTAACAAAGAAAAACAATCACCTAAACTGGCAGACGTGATTTATGGCAGATTTTCCTTTGTTTTTTGATTTCTCGTGCAATTTTTTGGTTGATTTTATGTATTAAAACTAGTTTAAGAGAAATTACAAGGGTTCGAAGGGCTTAATCAGCCAGCTTTTCCATAAAACACTCTTGTTGAAACAAAGTGTCTCTGCACTTTCTTTTCAGCCATCACCAAGCAGCAGAAACCTGTTCATCTGTGCAAGAAAGCACGAGCAATAATTCCATTTTTTATCAAATTTTTTTTTTCTTACAAAAAGATTTTTTTTGTTTCAACCACTAATCTGTAGGGGAAGATCCCATTGTAATTTCTCTATTTCCATTTTTTCCACAAGAGTCTCTTTTCATAAACTCCATTTGTAATATTCAATTATTGTAAATACGGGTAAAAATAGATTCTTTTGGGCTATAGTCGAAATTGGGAGTGAATATATGCCAACGAGAACTAAAACTAGGCATTTATGCTTACGAAATGCATATAAAAACAAAAACAAATTTCATAAGGGTAAAATTGCATTTTTTACTAACCCTGAGGGTAATTTAGGATAAATAATCATCCAATAGCTCTACTATGTGTATTTTGAGCAGAACATGCATATAACTACCTACTTGACGAAGAATTCTAACATAAGAAAAGAAATGGAATGTTGCAAAAGCAATTGATTTAATTCAAGTTCTTTTTGTAAAAGCAATTGATTTTTCTTGATGTTATAAGCTGTTCATTTTTTCTTTCGTTATTCAAAAACATGATTAAAGTAAAAAAATGACTAACTTAATATATGTTCATTATAAGATCAGATCAATAAGGTTAGATTTTATAAAATATTTTATTAATTATTTGTAATAAGTCTGATTTTTATTTCTTACTTAAGTTTTTTGGAAATTGATATATATATATATATATATATATATATATATATATATATATATATATAAAACTTATATAGACCTTAAGGATCATGGAGTTTAGTTAACGTGTTTTAGTGAATAACTTTAGAAGATAATGTTATACATTAGAACCAGACCACTTGGTAAGGGACAAAAAATCAGACCCATTAAACTATTTAGTAAATTATGTTTTTCTGCAATCTGACCTTATAGATATGTTCTTAAGAGTAAGTTGGTGAGAAATAAATATTAAGTTAATCATTTTTCAATAATGTTTTTTAACAATGAAAAATGAATGGTTCTTATAATCTCAAAATTTTGATAGTAGAAAAGACCAATTTTTTTCAACAATGAGTTGAAATAAGACATAAACACATTTGGAGGTTCACATTTTGTTTAAAATGTGTTTTACACAATTTAAGAGGTCTGATTTTGATCCCTTGTCTAAGTGGCCTGATATTTACAAATTACTCATATACAAAGAAGAATTGTATTGTGGATTAAAGCAACTAAAGCATAAGCCGGATGTTTTTTTTTTTTTTTGTATTTTGTAATTTAAAAGCTATTGAAAATGGTGGATCCACAACCGTAGTTCATTTGAAATGGTTATTAGCATCACAAAATATAAAATAATCCAATGGTTATTAGCATCACAAAAATATTTTCTATCTAGCAATGGACATTGGCTGATTGATTTCAAATCTCTCTCTCTCTCTCTCTCGCATCACAAAATATTTTCTATCTAGCAATGGACATTGGCTGATTGATTTCAATCTCTCTCTCTCTCTCTCTCTCTCTCTCTATATATATATATATATATATATATATATATATATATATATATATATATATATATATGGGAAAAAAGAGAAAGAGGGAGAAGAAGTAGAGAACAGCGGATGGTGCAGTAGCAAAATTGTAGCCCAGGGGAGTAAAAGTCATGGTGGTGGTAACAACGATCACAGCAATGGCGATGGCGATAGGTGATCACTGGCTATAATGTTTGAAATTAAATATTGTTTTTGTGGATTGTGGATTTATCACACCACATGTATGCTGGCTTGCTAGTCAAATTCTTGCCTGTTTTGACTTTAGCAAATCATGAATCTGAAATTATGGTTTTGAAGAATTATGTGGTTATTGTATAATGATTGATACTGAATGTATACATTTTGATTGGAATGGATACGATGATTCATATACATGCTAGGTGATATCTTCCTAACAATAGGCCTGTATATGAGTTGAGCTTGGTTACTCAAGCACAAGAACAATTATTAGAAAGCATGATGGAATTATAATTGTATATGGTAGTTGTTTGCTAGCCATGAATGGAGACTACTCTACAAAATTGAAATTGATTGGAAAATGGATATCAAAGTGATACACTGATTTGTCTATAATTGAAAAAACTCCATCGCAATAGAAGAAAACAAGTAACTTACTGTATGATGAATACACCTAGGTTGGGCAACCTAGTATATACATAACAACACCTGACAAAGTGTAGAATTTAGTGGCAATAAGTATCTAATTCTGTAATGAATTGAGCACCTGAACGAATGATTGACAGTGTACTTTATTTGTGTCAATGTAAGTAGAGGCTCAACTGAGGCATTATCTGACCACTACAAAACCCCTAATCGATTGCGATCAATTTTTCGAGCCATTTCAAGTGTGAACGAAAGTGATGGCTTGTGGGCTTATTGAAATGTATTATACCAGATAAAATCAATTAAATACTAAATGTGTGTGTACACCCTATTTTCTCCACAGGTTTAGCCTGCTCGGAGGGCAGGTATCACATTGAGTTGTACATTTTTGGAGCATAGAGCTCCCACCTTCACAATCTGAGTGTTTTAGAAAAGACCAACAGTCTTATTTGTGGATGAATTCTCAATAGGTTATTGTACTGCTGCATCATGTCTGAATTCATAGTGTTTCAAGTTGTCACGTTTTTTTCCCAACACAAGGTTACTCATGGTGTACACATGCTTATGTTTGCATGCAAGAACTATAGATAGAAAAGTAGAAATATAAAAAGATCATAAGTGGTGTGGTTAGAAACTGGCAAGACCACTTATGTTAATACGTTAAAGTCTTTAAGATACAATGCAACTAACCACATCTTGGCATTCCAATTTAAGGGGTAGATTTATTAAACCTTTAGGTGGTTGTTTGATATGTTCATGTCATCTAGGATGAATGCATTTTGAGTGGTTTAGGGTAATTGAAAGGAAAATAGTATTTGAATGAATATTTAACATTGAACAGTATACCCTAATTAAATGATATCTTCTTTGATTGAGCAAATGATGCTTCTATTGTGTATACTTGCCCACCCAACATTCTTACAAGTCCAAATGACCATGTTACCCTTCACCATGAGATTTTCAATTTCATTTTAAAAGACTAATTTTTCAGTACAAATGGGTAAACCAAACAAGGACTTTTCACACTAACATTGAACACCTAGACATAGTTCACCTAGGTCATTCAAGCTAAAAAATATCATTTTGCCCCTGCATGGCATTGTGCCCAGAAAGTAGGAATTTTGAATTAAATTTCTAAGAATTGCCTAATATTTGAGCAATTAGGCTATTTCTCAATTTTGCATGACCCCCAGAGTCACCAAAGTCCGCTCACCAGGCTTATCACAATCTGAAGGCGGCACCCCTATCGCTCAAATCAGCTCTTGGAACATAAAACTATGATCTTTAGCTCAACCAAGTTAAAAGAAGATTACTTTAATGGAGAGAAAGTTCTTTTCACTGAATTTGAGTCACCCAACCCAAGTTTCAATTATATATTACCTACAGATTTCTATTTGGTCTTTCTCTCAACTATTTTCAAGGGTTTGAGCTGAATTTGAGCTCAGTTCGTAAAATTGAGCTAAACCCGAGTTAGGACCATGTTTATCATATATAAATGAAGTTTCCTTAGTTTGGTTTGAGTTCATTCATTACAGTTTGTGCTCAATTTAGTTTTGAGTCTATCTTGTTTTCAATGGTTTGAGCTGAATTTAAACTCAACCTAGAAGAGTGAACTAAAACTATGCTAGGATCATGTTTATTATATATAAATCAAGCTTCCTTTAGTTTGGTTATAGTTCAATCATCCTAGTTTATGTTCAATTTAGTTCCGAGTGTTTTCTCTCTTGTTTTCAGTGGGTTTGAGCTGAATTTGAGCTCAACCCAATAGAGTGAGCTGAATTTGAGCTCAACCTAATAGAGTCAGCTGAATTTGAGCTCAACCCGGTAAGTTGGGATTATGTTTATCATGAGTTAATCAATACTCTCTTTGTTCAGTTTGAGTTCAATCCTTTCAGTTTGAGTTCAATTTAGTTCTGAACGCTGTAAAGCTCATTCCTAGTACTTGGTACACTTTATAAATTGCAGTCAAGCTCAATTTTGTAAAATTAAAGTGATTTTTTTCGATCTTTTAGTATGTCCTTACATGTAAGCAATTTTTCCAAGATCCCTCAGCTCCACTATGAAAATTCCAATAAATCTGACTTTTACAACCTTCCTTGATTTTCTTGTATAAATGTGTCGCACACGGCTTGGTAAAAATTTGTTGTTGATTTTCAAAGCAATCTAAGAAAAATCATCTGAAACTCTAAAATTACACATAGGGGCGTAATGGTCATTTTGAGCCATAAAATCAAACCTTAGTTCAAGTCCATCATTTATTTGAACCTGTTTTAGCCCAAAATCACACACAAAGATATTTTTAGTTATTTGCCACAATGCACGAATTTTTTATAAAACCTAACTTAGGAGCCACATATACCTAAGTCAGATTTTTATATAAACATTAGTGATCTGTTTGGCCTAAGCCCAGACTTAACCTACCCAAAATTTTCATTGAAATTGAATTTTCCAAAGACAACACTTAGTTAGAACTTGCGCCCTACTTAGGTCTGAACCCAAATTTTCGAAAACTGGCATGACCTAGGTCTAGTCCAAGTCATACAACTTGAACCCACCTAGCCCAGCTCAAGCCACGTCCAGTCCATTCTATTTTCAAATCTCCATTTCATATATTTGATCCATATCATATATCCAAGTCTTATTTCCATGTTTGAATCTCACATCCAAGTCTCATGTCTGATCTATCTAGATCCATATCCATTATTCCCATTTCAGAACCTAGATTTCAAATCATAATTCAAATTCTAATACCATATCTAAAATCCATCTTCTGAAATTTTCCTATGTTATTGGACTTGAATTCAGGTCTTAGCATCAAATCCAGATCCAGAATTCATATGTGGCCTTAATGCACATTATATCTCAACACTATATCATGATTTTCTCACTTCACATTTAATGTCGATTCACAAAATTCTTTACTGAGTGCTCTGGCACATATGTAATCCAAATCGGTATCTGTATATAGCCAGAACAAAATTTTTTCTAATTTATATCAAGTTTAGAATAAGGTTTACAAGTATGTTTTCTCCTCTTCATATTCTCACGTTGTTCATTCTTCACTTCACCATGCATGTGTGGCTTTTTATGGAATTGGATTCGGAGTTCAGACGAGATCATGGTGAGTAAAATTTGATTGAAAATATACTTTTAACCTATGGTTTTGAGTTGACAGAGGAGAGAGAATGTGCACAAATTTAGTAATGTATCAATGGATGCAAAAAAAATGCCCCTTCTCTCTCCTATAAATAGGGCTCCTCCTCTTTAGCACTACACACTTGAGCTTTTCTTGAGAAGCCCAACAAAGTTGGTAAAATTCTAATTGCGTACTCAAAAGAAGGATTAGCTCATAACAAGTTAAGAGTCTTGGTCTAAGTCTTAGTTCAGCTACATTAGCACTCAACCTAGACCTATCTAGACTCAGGGTCGGGGTTGGGGGAGCAGGCTCACCAAGGCGCTAGCTTCAAGTAATTTCTTTTTTCTTTTTTTTTCTTCTTATTTGCAATTTAGTGCTTTTTCTTTATGCATGTTTAGTTTAATTTCGTTTTGCTTTTAGCATGTTTAGTTTAGTTCTTTTTGCTTTTGGCATGCTTATCTTAGTTAATCTTTCTTAGTTGCATTAATTATGTTGTAGTTTAATATGTTTACTTTCTATATTAGATTTATTTTAGTGTCTGTAGGGTAGGCATAGGGGTCTGGTATGCTCCTTTCTTCCTTGTCTTTTTCTTTTAATTTCTTTGGTTTTGTTTACTTAGTTTTACTTAAATCATACATATAGAATATAGTTTTCTTTCATGTTTTCTTTAAACATACATTACATCTCTATTTTAACATGACTGAACCACCTTGCACCCACATGCACCCCTTGTATGAAACCAGACTGGGTCAGCAGTGTAGCATATCTTGTGTGCATCAGCCCATGTATGTGAAAACCTAAAGCTCCCCTGGTCCTCAAACAAGAACCATTTCAAAATCATTCTTTTCCAAAATATTTTTATAAATCAACTTACTTAAATGATTTTAAAAACCCTAGGTCATGTAGGCATGAAGACCAAACCTAGGTCAATTTCTAAGAACTAGTTCAGGCCAAACTTAGTGCCTACTATGTAGGAACTTAGTTCCATAACCTAGATTTAGTCAAACTATTTTAAATACTCGTTCAAAAGAAATGAATGAAGTATATATGATATATCACATGGTTTGACCAAGACCGAACATATTTACTAAAGTCAAACTGAGCCCTATGTAGGTTTAAACCCAGTTTAGGTAACACTGAACCCAGTTCTCTTGACCAACCTACCCCTATCCTATTCAGATCTTGGGTCTCAATTCAAGGCATTTGATTTAAATCATGAACCTTGTATTGATCTAAAAATTCCACGGGATTTTAGATCTCAAGAATTGAATTTTAGATCTCAAATATTGGATTGTGGATCTTAAATTTTGGTTCTTGTATTTCAGACTTTGAATCTTGAATAAGATTTCATATAAATGAGTTTTGAATCATAAATCTTAGATCCTGGATGTTGATTTGTGGATTCAAATTTCAGTCACTATTTTTTTTTTATCTTGAATTTCAGTTATTGGATCTTAAATTTCAAATCTTGAATTGAATTTCAAAGCAAATGAATGTTTAATCATAAACCTGGGATCAATTCCCACGGAATCAGACCCAAATACAATATTTTGTATGTTGTAATCATTAGATTTGAATCTATCCTTTCAAGAATTTGGATCTTAAGAGATCATACCATAAATACAAGACCAAACCTAATGGATTTCTTGCCCCGCACTTTGGATTGCAAGTCCCATTGACATGGTATGAGAACTTAGATTTTTATGACATCGCTCATTTCAAACTTAGAACAAGAATTCTATAAATCCCTCAGATCTTAGTTTCAATTTTTGGATTCAGATCTAGATTTCCCTTTTAGGTCCACATCCTGCACCTCAGCCCTAGTAGAGACTAGACTTTAGTTTAATTTATTTTTGTTCATCAATTCATTTTTGAGATCTACTTAGATTTTAAAACATGCATGATTTCAAAAATTAGGATATGTTTACTTTCTTAGGTTTTAGATCTCATTTAAACTCAAAAATTGGAACATCTAATCTAGTCCTTGGTCCGATTACCCCAGATAAAGGCACTAGAAATGGTCAAACCTCATACCGATAGGTCAGGTCCTTTCTCTTGAAATCCCACATAAGTTAAACAGAGGCTAGTATAGGTAATGATAACTCATTTATTACGGCTTGCATGTAAGATCTGAAAAATTTTATATGTAAACAAAAGTGGTGGCCGTGATGGGTCCTATCATACTCTGACAAAAAATGTTTCATTTTTCTAAATTTCAATTGTTATCTCACCCTTAGAGACATCTAGGTACCCTCATTTAAATTATATATACATTTCTAATGTGTATTTTGACTTATAATTGAGAGAGATTTTCCATGCTCACATAGATGTAGGATTACATATTACCTCTGTTAAGTTAGGAGTTTTTTGAGACAATGGTTGCTTCTCTATTTGATTTTAACCTCCATCTTAGACCACATTGCATTGAAGCCAACTGTTTGTGCATGTGATTGCATATTTCAAAAATTTTCCTCACCTATATGTCCCAGTCATCATGTTGTAGAACACTCTCTGTATACATTAATTCAGGGTGGTTCAATGACTGGACCAACATACTGGAAGTGGGTATTGGCCCTCCCCTCACTCGTACCGAGGCATTAGCCTGGTATTTTGGTGAATGATCAAAGAGAACGAAAATCATAAACTTTTAAGACCACATTTGAAAGAGTCTATGCCATGTACTTTGGACTTCTTATCCAACTATATAAGCATATCTAAGATATGGAACAATTGAGGATTTGATATCCGAGATATCCAGTTCTTGGTGACCAAGATGATTTCAAACACTTGCATAGTAGGGCTATGTCATTCGCAAGTGATAATTGAAGCATTCTGTGTGTATCATATTTAATTATATGTTTCTCCCTCTGCACTTCATTTAGTATTATGCACTGATTTTTTCATAAAAAAACTAGATAAATTTTTCAAAAGAGCCCTTGTTTTCTTGTGTAAAATCGTCTAAATTTTTTCTTTCCAATGTAGTCTTGTATGGTCTCTTTAACTTGTCAAAGGTCAATATTACCATTTTAGTTGGAACCTTCTATTGGGTTGACCCTACAGGTACAGTCTCATCATCTAGTGTGGCCATCATCTATTTTGTGTCTTCATTTGTATGTCTATCCTGACTCCCATCATGTCATTTTTGTCAATAACCATAATCATAAAATTTCTCTAGAGACACATTGTACATTCTATTCTTAGAGCTGACCCAGACACCATATCTATTCCCATAGATGGACTTGTTCTAGCTTGGTACCCACAGTGGTTCGAGCATTCATGGAGGTCTTCCCCCATCACCTAGATGATTGTGGTCTCGAGACGGTAGCATTATTAACAGGACATCATATCAATGGTCAATTGATTCACGCATTGGTTGAGACATGGAACCTCTGTCACATAGGTACGGGTACGGGTGCCGGTGCTAGTACGGGTACGGACCATCTTTAAAAAACTTAGGTATGGGGGTACAGCCATACACATCCAACAGAAAAAATAATCGTTGGTCGCATCACAAGATTAAGCGCAACATCTTGTGCTTAGACAAATGGTCTGATAGCTGAGACCAGTTCAGTGGGCGTCAGGGCGTGTCAAATAAGCATAGAAGGAAAACGATGCATAGTTGGTCTGTACCCTAGCCTGTGAGCTACCTACAAACACTACTAAAATGACAGCCAAGTTCCCCTGCCTATTCCTTTTTACTTCTCTATGTGTGCTCTGTTTCATGCTTTTAACTGCAAAGATAGTAAAGAGCTAAATAATAAAATAAAGGGAACAAAAAAAGATAATCTAAAAGGGCACGACAGTTAAAAAAGGCTAATACTACAATAAAAAGAAGAGCTCACATTAAATATAAATGCCGTTTCGATAACATGACACTGTCGAAAGAGGTTTCAATATTCAGGCAAGGATCGAGCAGTAGGAGAGGGCTTCCGGCGAGTGTGCAGGTGGTCGCAGTCACCGTCGACGATCATCGCCGGCGGTGAAGGCAGGGGTGGAGCCGATGAAAATGAAAAGAAAAATGAAAGAAAAAAAAAATACCATGAGAAAGAGGAACGAATGTTGTCGCTAGTCACCGCTGCCGTCGCCAGTCGCAGTCGCCGCTTCTGTCGCCGCTGCCGCTGCACACTCGCCGGAAGTCGTCGCCAGTCGAAGGCTCGAAGCTGCCGTCGCTCGGTGAGAGGTAAGAAAGAGTAAAGTCGAATGTTTTAAGGGTTTCGTTTCTTTTTTTTAACGTTAAAAAGGTTTTAAAAGTTAAAATCAAATAATCGTTAAAAATAAAAAACGGATGGATTTGGACTCAGTCAAAGTTGACCGTATCCAAAAATGGACGGATACGGCCTTCGGTACGTTGACCATACCCGGTACAGTCAACACCGCACCATCCCATACCCAAGCCCGTACCCGTACTCGTACCTGTACCGGTGTCGTACCGGTACCAGACGGGTACTCCACCCTCCTAGCCGTACCCGTGTTACTTTGCATGGAACTCATACACATCTACATTTTGGTTCTCTTTTAGAGGTACGAGACCCCTCCTGGATGAGTTCACCTATATTTTGGGTCTGTTAGAGTAGTAGGACATCACAGGGATTCAATCAATCATCAATTTATTACCAACTTCAAAGCCATCAACTACAAGGACCTATTATATAGGCTCATGGGCATTAGGAGCTTGGACCTCAAGGAGGGAAATCATAGTTTCCTTTGACTCATAGATTTTTTATGCACACTGCAGAGGTACAACAGAGGAGATGAGGGTGAGCCTCCCAAACAACAGCATAGGACCAAGGAGGTGATGATGATATGCATAGTAGGGCTCTTTGACTTCTCTAATGGAGAGGACACGATGGATCTACATGTTCTACAACTATTCACTATGTGGGGAAACATCGAGTTTTAGTGTCTTTCACTTGCTTTGGCTGATCTTGCATTTCTCTATAGGGATCTCACCTGATTTATAATGGGAGATTCTAACATGATTGAAGTCTACCTTTGGTTTCTACAGGAGTGGTTCTACAGACATGCCATTCATGAACATCAAGCATTTAGGCCCACTGACGACTACTTCATGTCATTACATGCATGCAGGTAGATGACCGATGAGCTGCTGGAGGAGCACATTGTTTGGAACTTTTCTATAGGAAGGAGTATGTAGCCCACTGCCCCTACTACAACATGAGGACAAACATTCTTCAACTCTGCCCATATTTTGTCGTTTTGTATCATGCAGAGTGATGCGTAGTAGAGTTCTCCAATAGGCAAATGAATTTCTATATGATCAGAGAAGACTCCAGCACAGTTATGGATTTTGATTTGGACAGTAATGCACATCATGCCATCTTGCAGGGTGGTCCTTAGAAATTGATCTTTATATATATAGGGAACCAACTTGGTTTAGAGTGTATATCAATTGGTGGAAACTGTCTCACCTACTCTATATTTTCATTGAGTCCTTGTTTTGAATATATTTACAATTTAATGGATTTTTGACATTTTATTCCTTTCCAATGCGTCAAATAAATATATGTCTTTCTTTTCATTTTCAAAACCATGTTATTTTTGTCTCTCTTTTCAAATTAACATGTATGTTTCAAGTGAAACTTTGACAAATATTTTCTATGGCTCCTTGCATTAGATCACAAGCTAAAAAAAAAGAACTTGAAGTTCAGGAGGAGATGGAGAATCCACTAATGATGAATCAAGGAGTGATAATAGTGCCATGTCACAAGAATTCATAAAGTTCTACTCAAGCCCAAAAAGCCGAGGTCTCCATTGGGTGCATTAAAGATCTTATCCAATCCCACATTGATGAAATAGAGAGAATAGTCTGTCAGAGTGAGAGCAAGGGCAAGAATACTTACTCCAGATAGGATTTTTGTGAGGAGTTGGATGATGAATACCTTGAGGGACCTCCAAGAAAATTCAACAAGTTCAGGGGGACAGAAACTCGTACACTTATTTGTTAATATTCTTTGCTGAATGTGGGAGGTTCCATAATAACAAGGCATTATTCTTCTGTTTTCATCGAAGTTTGGAAGGTGATGTAGGACAGTAGTACCTAGGGATTATCTAGCCCACTCAAATGTGGGATTTTAATGTGGTAGTCAATGCCTTCATCGAAAAGTATGAGCCTAATCTTTCTATGGTGCTGACCATCAACACCCTTATTAATTTCCATTAAGGGTCAGGTGAGACAACTCATGATTATATCAGAGATGGTGGACATCAAGTTTAAAACTTTGCATCTTAATGTCAGAAGAACATGCCTTAACCATGATCCTCAAAGGCTTCCAAGAGCACATCCATGACCATCTTGTACAACATGAGTATGAGAATTTCTATGGTTAGATTAAAAAAGCAAAGTGTATAGAGACAACTATCAAGAACGGCTATCTCTAAACAGATGTGGGGCAAAGTAGAGATGGCAACAAGAAGGACAATTTCAGTAACAAGATTCAGGTAGATGTGCTTTTTGTAAACAAGAAAACAGCTAATATGCAATTAAGCTAACCAATTCAGAAACAAAATTACAAAAGACAAAGGAAATGGTAAGAAAGTGCCATAGAAAAAGGAGGAGACTCTAGAGTACTTCTTAGCTAAAGGACTCTGCCACTTGTCGGTGTGTCAAATCTCCCTGAAACAAAGAAAAAAAATCAATACTACAAATTTCATCATGCTTTGGATCATGACCATTGAAGATTTCATGTTGCTCAAGCATATTATTCAATACTATATTGATAAAGATCTACTAGTTGATGACACTACTCTTGAAGTTCTCAAGGATCCATTTAGAGACCATTATAAGAATACTATGGTAGTAATTGATAACAAATATTTCTATCTACAAGATCATATTCGACCCTACACGCAAAAAGAAATGGTTATTGTTAAGACGTGTTTATACTCAGTATTAGGCTTGAGAGGGCACTTGTGTAATAATGTTTCTTTTTAATGACTTTCTTGTAACTTATCCCTCTCCTCTAGTCTATATAAAGAGGAGTTAGGGATTCTTTCTAAGTTAATCAAAGTTTAGCTCTCTTAAATTTATCATGGTATCAGAGCACCAACCGTCTCCTCCTCAGCGAGTTGTCGCCGACTGAGCGGCGCCGGCCGCCGCCTGATCGGCGTCAGCTGTTGCCGCCCGACCCAGCCCTGCCCATTTCCACCCTGTCCATTGTCGCCCGACCCCGCCCTGTCCATTGCCGCCCGACCCAGCCCTGCTGCCCCTCGTCGCCCTACCCATCGCCTCCGCCTGCGCCCGTCCGCCTGCCCCACCGCCGAGTGTGCCCTCTGCCGTTGCTCCGCCCAGCAGACTGAACGCCTGCGCCCGTTGCGGCTTCACCTGTCATCTTCGCCGCCGCCTCAACGCTGATTTTTTCTCTCAGCGTCTTTCTGCTTTGCATGCTGCTCCCTCCGCTGTTCCGCCACTGCTCTGCCCGAGGTTCTGCACGCTGATTTTCTTCTCAGCGCCGTCTCTGGTATCTCTCTTCGTTCAGCTCTGCTGTTGCCTCTTCCCGCCGATCAGACTTCTGGATTGCTACATGCGTTCACTGCATATTGCTTCATGATCAGCATGTTGTCTTTCGATATGTGATTGTATTCTTTTTGCCTGCACTTCCTATTCCGTGGCTCGGTTTCCTCCTTGTGTTGAAGGATGTCTGAAATTAGCAGTGGCGCTAATCCCTCTTCCTTTGTATCGTCGGGAGAGATGAAGAGTTCCCCATTTTCCAGCATTATCACCAAAATGGATGGGGGTAATTACGAGATGTGGGCCATGCAAGTAAAAAGAACCTTGATCGCTCATGAGAAGGAACATCTCATATTGGAGCCCGAGCCCGTACAGAAGGTAGGAAAATATACAACTTGGTTTAAAGATAATTCGTTGGTTATGGTATGGATTGTTGGTACTCTCTCTCAAGAAATTGCAAATTAAGTCTTGCACAAAGACAGTGCAAAGGATATGTGGGATTCCCTTGCTGCCACGTATTCACAGGCGAGAAATGAAACGCGCATTATGCAGCTTCATCATGATATTCATCAGATGCGACAAGATGGCCGACCTCTTCACACTTATTATTCTAGTCTCAAATCCATGTTTGAGAGACTGAATAGCTACTTTCCCGCATGCAAGTGTAAACAACAAAAGGCATACAGAGATATGCTTATGGTAGGGGTCTTTCTTTCTGGTTTAGACTCTGTTTATGAATCCGCAAAGAACCAAATGCTTACTAGTCCCTCGATTCCTCCTATTGATGAGGCTTACAGTAGGCTCAGCAGAATTCCGATCTCTGCATCGACTGTTCCTGATACCACTTCTGCTATGCTTGCTACTCGTGGCAGAGGTGGACCCTTTTTTGCCAGAGGACGAGGGGGCCGTGGCCGTGGCAATACCCCTTCGCGCCCTGTATGTCAGTTTTGTCACCGCATTGGTCATACTGTGGATAAGTGTTGGCAGAAACATGGTCGTCCAGCTTTTGCAAACCAGACTGTATCTACTGATTCTCCTGAGCAGCCTAAGCCTCAGCACACTGCCTCCTCCAGTGAGTTGCATGTAGATGACATTCTCTCTCAGTTGAGGCACTTGATTGGCGACAGCGCCCATCAAGCCCCTGGTCCGACCACTTCTACTGTTCCTACCGCTGCGAGTGCTTCTTCATCTGGTATGTATTCTGCCTGTACAGTCTGCTCTGCTCATGACACTACAGATTGGCTTATTGATTCTGGTGCATCGACACATCTCTGTGGGGATAAGACGCAATTCACCTCTTACGTCCCTACTCCACCGGGTCGTTCGGTTATTCTAGCAGATGGAAAAGATTCACCAGTTGTTGGACATGGAGAGGTCCAACTTACTTCATCCTTGTCGCTGCAGCACGTTCTTCATGCACCAGAATTCCCCCATAGCCTACTTTCTATCAGTCAGATTACTAGAGAATTAAATTGTCGTGCTATATTTGACTCTTCCTCTCTTGTGTTTCAGGATATACTGACGGGCAGGGTGATTGGCAGTGGCCGTGAACAAGGAGGTCTCTACAGGCTAGTGCATTCCTTTCCCTTTGCTGGATCTACCTCGTCGGGGTCGTCCTCATCCTCGGCTTATACTTGGCATTTACGTTTTGGACATCTCCCGTTTCAGAAACTGCTGCATGTGCTCCCTCAGCTGTCTCATAAGTCGTCTTTTCAATGTGAGTCTTGTCAGTTAGGCAAACACCATCGGTCATCCTTTCCTCCGCGGTCCAGTAGAAGTAGCCACTCTGTGTTTGAGTTACTTCATTTTGATGTTTGGGGCCCGAGTCGTACTCCTGACCTTCAGGGTCATCGGTATTATCTTGTTGCTGTTGATGATTACAGTCGTGTTAGTTGGGTTTTTCTTATGAAACACAAATCTGAAGCGGGTCATGTAATCAAAAATTTTATCAATGAAATTCTGACTCAGTTTGATACTTGTGTCAAGATTGTGCGCTCTGACAATGCTCTTGAGTTCTGTGCTTCCTCTTTAGAACAATTTTTCAGGGATAAGGGTATCATTCACCAAACTTCTTGTGCCTATACCTCTCAACAAAACGGGGTTGCTGAAAGAAAACACCGCCATATTCTTGATGTCGCCAGAACCATTATCATACACAGCCATGTTCCCCATTCTTATTGGGGAGATGCTGTTCTTACAGCATGCTATGTTATTAATCGCATGCCGTCCTCTGTGTTGGGAGATCTTATTCCTTTCTCTGTTCTTTTTCCTGACAGAGAATTGTTTTCTGTTGCACCTCGTATTTTTGGATGTGTTGCCTTTGTTCAGTTGCTTGGTCCTGGGAGAGATAAGTTATCCCCTCGGGCTATCAAAACGATCTTTGTTGGTTATTCCCGCACTCAAAAGGGATATCGTTGTTATGATCCTTCTACTCGTCGATATTATGTGAGTGCTGATGTTACATTTTTTTGAGTCCACCTCTTATTTCTCTCCAAATGGAACTCAATTAAGGGTGCCTGAATTTAGTGATGAAGTCTACCTTCCTTTACCTCTCATGAGTTATCCACAACCCGTTGCTTCGCGTTTTGGGGCTATCTACCAACGTCGCACTAAACCTGTTCAACCTGCCCCCTGTGCTCCTGTGCCTTCACCCAGCATGCCCAAGGTACTTCCTGAACACACAAATCCTGCTGACCATTCTTTATGTGATGATGCCACAGGGGCCTCTCTCGAGCATGCTACTGGTCCTCATATTAATGAACTTGATATGCCTATTGCTCAAAGGAAAGGCAAACGCAGTTGCACTATGCATCCTCTCTCTGGTCATTTGTCCATGGCTCGACTCACTCCTACTTACCGACAGTTTGTCAAGGGACTGTCGGTTGTAGCTCTTCCACAGACTCCCATGGACGCTCTTTCTGATCCCAAATGGGCTGCAACTATGCAAGAAGAGATGGATGCCCTTCAGTCTAGAGGCACCTGGACACTAGTTACTCCTTCATCTGATGCAGCTATTGTTGGTTGTCGATGGGTATTTACTGTTAAATACAGAGCAGATGGCAGCATTGAGAGATATAAGGCTCGCCTGGTTGCAAAAGGCTATACTCAGACTTATGGGGTTGATTATTATGATACCTTCTCTCCTGTGGCACGACATGCTTCTTTACGGGTTCTTCTCGCTGTTGCCGTCAGCAAGAATTGGTCTCTATCACAGCTTGATGTCAAAAATGCCTTTCTGTATGGTGACCTACATGAAGAAGTGTATATGCAGCAACCACCAGGGTTTGTTGCTGAGGGGGAATGTCAGAAAGTGTGTAGATTGAGAAAGGCAATTTATGGTCTGAAACAAAGTCCTCGAGCTTGGTTTCAAAAATTATCAGAGAATATTGAGAATGAGGGCTTCAGACGTTCTTCGGCTGATCATTCCCTTTTTGTCAAGAAAACTTCTACAGGTACAGTGATAGTTCTTGTCTATGTTGATGATATCATTGTTACAGGGGATGATATTCAGGGGATTTCCAACATCAAGGGCGTCCTTGGACGACACTTGTCACCAAGGATCTTGGTGAGCTACGCTATTTCCTAGGTATTGAGTTTGCCAAAAATCAGAAGGGTCTTATCATGTGCCAAAGGAAATACGTTACTGATGTTTTGCAAGAGACAGGTATGCTAAGATGTCGACCTGCCTCTACACCCATGGACATCAATACTCGCTTGTATGATGATGATACTGAAGATGTTGATGCTAGACAATATAGAGGGATTGTTGGGAAGCTCCTATATATCACTGTTACTCGACCTGATATTGCCTATGCTGTCAGCAGAGTGAGTCAATTTATGGATAAGCCCAAGAAAGTCCATTGGGATGCTGCCATGATGATTCTCAGGTATCTGAAAAATTCACCAGGAATGGGACTCTTCTTTCAAAATGGTACATCTCTCACTATATCTGTGTATGTTGATGCTGATTATGCGGGATGTCACCTTGACAGAAAATCCACTACTGGGTTTTGTGTGTTTATTGGATCCAACTTGGTCACATGGAAGAGTAAGAAGCAGACAGTGGTTGTCAGATCAAGTGCAGAATCTGAGTATAGAGCTATGGCTCAGGCTACTGCTGAAGTTATGTGGGTTAGATCTCTGATGTTGGAACTTACTGTGGAAGTGCCTCTTCCTATGCAATTGTTAGGTGATAACAAAGCTGCTCTGTTTATTGCTAATAATCCTGCTTTCCATGAGAGAACCAAGCATGTTGAAGTAGATTGTCACTATACCAGAGACATGATTCAAAAGGGGTTTGTAAGTACCTCCCATATTTCAACTACAGGGCAAACTGCTGATATTTTTACTAAAGCTCTTGCAAGAGGACCATTCCAAAGTTGTTGTTCCAAGTTGAGCTTGTTTGACATATACGCTCCAACTTGAGGGGGAGTGTTAAGACGTGTTTATACTCAGTATTAGGCTTGAGAGGGCACTTGTGTAATAATGTTTCTTTTTAATGACTTTCTTGTAACTTATCCCTCTCCTCTAGTCTATATAAAGAGGAGTTAGGGATTCTTTCGAAGTTAATCAAAGTTTAGCTCTCTTAAATTTATCAGTTATAATGGCCATCAACAAAGGATCTATGTAAAAGTTGTTGAATTTTATTCAATCTCTCAGCAAGAAAACAATGGTGATGAGAATTCAAGTTGACGATCCCAAGCCCATCAAGAAGCACATATACAAGTTAAAAAGGGTACCCACAACTACCAAGTCCCATTTCAAGGTGCCTCGATAACGGATGAAGAAAGAGGAAAACAAGGTAGAAGATTAGCCAGAATCTTCCTGAGTAGCCGAAGAAAGAGAAGCTTAGCTAGTCCTTAACATCCCACTTAATATCTTAGTTTTGAACATTTTTAATGCCTCTACCGTACATAAGACTGACATGGAGGAAGTGCTCAAGAAAATCAAGGTCAAATTTAGCACCACTCCAAAAACCCTGGCACAGACCCGTTAACTCAATCATGGTAAATGCTCAAATCACATTCTTAGACGATGATATACTAAAGCCTCATTAGTTCTACATCAATGCACTTTATATCATATTGAGGACTCATGGCGTAAATGTCCAACACATACTAATAAATAGAGGGAATAGTCTGAACATCTTCTTGGAGATAACAACCAAAGCCTTGGGCCTCAAGGATGAGCATTATACGTTAGATGATATGACCATTTATGGCTTTGATAGGAACAGGAAGAAGGTAAAGGGCAAGATATATATGAACATGCATATCAACTTGTCCATTCATACATTCCTTTTCTATGTGGTGGACCCTTTTACAATTTAGTCCTTGAATGACCATGGGTGCACGAGGCAAATGTTGTGCCATCTACTTTACACCAGTACATCAAATAGGGTCATAGAGGCACTATTACTATGGTCCTGGCTGAGAATCCTAAAGAAAAGCTCCCGCAACTTATGGTCCCTCGTTCCATATGCACCATTGAGATGCTGAGTGTCCAGCACCCTAACAAGGTATATTTGAAAGACATCCTTGACTGCTTGAGCATAAATGAACCTGAGATTATGGAGCAAGTCAATATAGTGGAACGAAAAAGGTCCAACTTTCTACAAGCTTAGCGGTAGGATCAATGAGGCAGCCATCAAAGGACACCCTTGATATGAACAATCTGCAAAGCTGGTAAAAGGGCTTTACTTGATTATCAAAATGGATTACAAGCCATACTCATGCTTGGGGATTAATGAAGATGGCAGCATAGATCCTATCAATAATATAGCTAGGCATAGAGGAATTGTAGATCTTGGCTTTAAGAGAAAGCTTAACAAGGGAAAGCCGAGGACCAGTCCAAGAAGAAGCGAGGAGATTAAATATAAAATCATTGTCACTATTTCACTTTTCTTGTCTTTTTCCCAAACTTTTGTAGGGATGATAGGGATCCATATACTTCAAAGTTTATCAATAAAGTTCAAGTCTTGCCCATATGTATATGTCTATCTCTTCTCCTTTCTTATTATTTGTCCCACTATGTACACTGAATGCACAATAGAATCCATATGTCTGTCAAGTTAGAAAATAGGAAGAGCCAATTCCACAAGAAGAACAAGTCCAACCATCAAAACAGACATAACCAAAATTGGACCTTATAGATTTGGCTCAATTACAGTGAAAGGATCAACCACTAGCCTTGCTCAATGATCCCACCAAGGAGGTGAATATTGAGACCACAAAAGATCCCAAAATGATAAAACTGGTGTCAATTTGGATTCACAAGAAGAAGGAAAACTGGTTTAAATTTTAAAGAGATATTTGTGTGGACATATGATTATATGCCAGGATTGGATCCAACATTGGTGGAACACGTTGTTTCTCAAACCAGGGAGTTGTCCAGTCAAGTAGAAACCAAGGAAATTAGATATGCATGTCAAAGACAAGGTCAAAGAAGGATTAAAAAATCTACTCAAAGCCAAGTTTATCATAACCATTGATTATCGTGAATGGCTTGTCAACATAATGCTCATACCAAAAAAATGGAAAGGTTCAGATATGCATTGATTTATGAGTTCTCAACAAGGCCACACCAAAAGTTGGCTACCTTCTACCTAATATCCATCTATTGGTTGACAATACAATAGGCCATGCAATGTTCTGTTTCATGGATGAATATTCTGGCTATAATCAGATCAAGTTGGTACCTAAAGATTAACCCAAGACATCCTTCATCACACCTTGGTGCACCTTTTGCTATACAATAATGCCATTTATACTAAAGAATGCAGGAACAACATATCAAAGAACCCTAGCAAGTATATATCATGATCAGATGCACAAGTTCATGGATGCCTGTGTAGATGATATCATGGTCAAGTCCAAGACATGCCAAGATCATAATGAGATTTTGACTCAATTTTTTGACAAATTTCTTCAATACAAGTTGAGACTAAATCCATAGAAATGCATGTTCAGGGTCAAATCAGGCAAACTCTTGAGATATATGGTGAGCCAACAAGGTATTAAAGTAAATCCTGCCAATGCCAAGGCCATCATTGACGTGCTAGCTCCACCTACTTTGAAAGAACTATGCAACTTACAAGGCAAGATGCAAGCAATCTGGCAACTCATTTCTAATCTAGCCCTTAAATGTGAACCATTCAACCAGCTGCTCAAAAAGTGCTTCAACTTTGAATGGGGCCACGACATCAAGAGTCTTTCAAACACATCATGTGGTATTTGTTGAATCTCTAGTTCTAAAGCCGTCAGTCTTGGGGCACTCATTGTTGTTAGACATTTATGTTAAACACTCTATTTGCTAAGGATTTTTAGCAATGCATGAATAAGGTTGCAAGATAGCGCATGCAATGTATTATGTTAGCAAAACCATTGTTCGATATGGAAAAAAAAGTATTCGATGATGGAGAAAACAAGTTTTTCCCTTGTTTAGATATGTCAAAAATTTAGACATTATATGCTCTCATGTGAAGTCAAGGTAGTTTCCATATTAAATCCTCTCAAATATATCATCAAGCAGCCATTTTCGATAGGAAGAATTGCCATGTGGCAGGTACTTCTCATATAGTACAACTTGGAATACATTTCTTAGAAGTCTATCACAGGACAGATGTTAGTTGATCAGTTAGTACATTAGCTGAAGAGCTGAAGTCCAACGATGATTTTCCTTATGAACAAGTTTTACACATTGAAACTATTCAGCCTTGAATGATGTTCTTTGATGGCACCAAGAACATCGCCAAAACAGGTATTGTAATTCTCCTACTCACTCTTGGAATGAAGATAGTCCCCTATTCTCTTTGGTAAAAAGTCACATGCGCTCACAACATAGCTGAATATGAAGCATTGATATATTGACTCATAATGTTGCTAAGTTCTAATGTCAAAAAATTCATGCCTATGGTGATTCTCTACCCATCAAGAACCAAGTTAATGAAGAATGGAAGGTGAAACATACTAAATTGGCACCTTATTAGGAAGTTACCTGAGCTTTGGTACAATTGTTTGAAGAATTCCAGCTATTTCATATCAAGATAACAATCAACTTGTAGACAATAGTGCTAGCTTTGGGTCCATTATCACATTAAAAAAGAATAAACCATGTAGGGCTTTTGAGGTAGGAAGATTTACTCAACCAGCATGACATCCTCTAGAACAAATAAATGAGGTAGAGTTAAATGAAGCTCTTTGGTCTCAGAATATCAAGCATTACTTGAAAACAAGTGAAGTCATGGTAGTTTCCATATTAAATCCTCTCAAATATATCATCAAGCAGCCATTTTTTATAGGAAGATTTGCCATGTGGCAGGTACTTCTAATATAGTATGACTTGGAATTCATTTGTTAGAAGTCTATCCTGGGACAAACATCAGTTGATCAGTTAGCACATTTGCTGAAGAGATGAAGGCCAATGATGATTTTCCTTATGAACAAATTTTACACATTGAAACTATTCAGCCCTAAATGATGTTCTTTGATGGCTCCAAGAACATCGCCAAAACAGGTGTTGGGATTCTCCTACTCATTCTTGAAATGGAGATCCCCCTATTCTCTTTGGTTAAAATTCACATGCACTCACAACATGGCTGAATATGAAGCAATGATATATTGACTCATAATGTTGTTAAATTCTAATGTCAGAAAATTCATGCCTATGGTGATTCTCTACTCATCGAGAACTAAGTTAATAAAGAATGGAAGGTGAAACATCCTAAATTAGCACCTTATCAGGAAGTTACTTGGGCTTACAACAGTTTGAAGAATTCCACCTATTTCATATCAAGAAGACAATGTACTTGCAGGCAGTAGAGCCAGCTTTGGGTCCATTATCACATTGAAAAAGAATAAACCATGTAGAGATTTTGAGGTAGGAAGATTTACACAACCAGCATGTCATCCTCTAGAACAAATAAATCAAGTAGATTTAAATGAAGCTCCTTGGTCTCAGAATATCAAGAATTACTTGAAAACAAGTGGAGTCAAGGTAGTTTCCATATTAAATCCTCTCAAATATATCATCAAGCAGCCATTTTTTTATAGAAAGAATTGCCATGTGGCAGTTACTTCTCATATAGTAGGACTTGGAATACATTTCTTAGAAGTCTATCATGAGACAAACGTTAGTTGATCAGTTAGCACATTAGCTGAAAAGCTGAAGGCCAATGAGAAGGCCAATGAGAAGGCCAATGATGATTTTCCTTATGAACAAGCTTTACACATTGAAACTATTCAGCTCTCAACTATGTTCTTTGATGGCTCCAAGAACATCGCCAAAACAGGTATTGGGATTCTCCTACTCACTCTTGAAATGGAGATAGTCCCCTATTATCTTCGGTTAAAATTCACAGGCACTCACATGACTTAATATGAAGCATTGATATGTTAACTCATAATGTTGCTTAGTTCTAATGTCAGAAAATTCATGCCTATTTGATTCTCTACTCATGGGGAACTAAGTTAATGAAGAATGGAAGGTGAAACATCCTAAATTGGCACCTTATCAGAAAGTTACTTAGGCTTTGGTACAACAGTTTGAAGAATTCCGGCTATTTCATATCAAGATGACAATGAACTTGCAGACCATAGAGCCAGCTTTGGATCCATTGATATTATCACATTAAAAAGAATAAACCATATAGATCTTTTGAGGTAGGAAGATTTACTCAACCTGCATGTCATCCTCTAGAACAAATAAATCAAGTAGATTTAAATGAAGCTCCTTGGTCTCAGAATATCAAGAATTACTTGAAAACAAGTGAAGCAGACAATGTATGTCAGGGTGATATTTCATTATATAGGCATGGTTTCAGTTCACAATATTCATGATGTCTTAATAAGCAGGAAACTCAAGAAATGATTCAGGAAGCCCACAAAGGAATTTATGGAGGACATGCTGGATATCAGACTTTGATCAAACAGTTATTTTGAGCATGCTACTATTGGTCAATTATGCAACAAGACTATCACAAATTCATCAAGAGATGTCTAAAATGTTAGATCCACATGGATGTGATACATGCTCTCGCAACATATCTACATTCTATTGTATCACCATGGCATTTTTTAATGTGGAAATTTGATGTGGTAGGCCTCATTAAATCTCCTACATCAAATGAACACAAATATTTCCTTGCTACAACAAAATATTTAACCAAGTAGGTGGAAGCCATCACCCTGAGAACCATGGAAGGCAAACATGTTATGTCTTTTATTCATAAGAACATCTTATGCAAGTTTGGAGTGCCGCATGACATCATGTCCGACCATGAAACACATTTTAAGAATGAAAGAATGCGCAACGTCTGCTCCAAGTACAAGATCAAGCATCATTTTTCAGTACCCTACTATCTGCAAGGAAATGGCCAAACAAAAACATTGAACAAAATCCTGATCTGAATCAAGGAAATGACAGTGGAAACTAGCAAAGATTGACATGAAAAATTACGTGATGCATTCTGGTCTTACAGGTTTACAATCAGAACTCCCACCAATGCCACCACAGCATAACTGATATATGGCACGAACGTGGTCCTCCCTTTACATGTGCAAAAGCTAGCCTACAAGTTTGATGGACCAATATCGAAATCAACAGATGCGGTAGTTAGACCTGCTCGTTGGGAAAATATTTTGAGTAGTAGAACATGTAGAAGCATATTGACAAAGGATAGCTTGACATTATGTCAAATCAATAATCAAGTAAATTTTCAAAATCAATGAACTAGTTTTAAGATCAATCATCTCATGGAAGAATCATCCCTGGGAGAAGCATGCCTTGAATTGGGAAGGGCCTTATGTCGTTGAAAAAGTTTTGCCTTGCAATTCGTACCGATCTACTGACACCAATGGGGTTGAATTGTCTGATCCTGTAAATGCTTTTTGTTTGAAGAAATTCCATGTGTAAACCAATTGAATCAAAATTTCTCTATCAATACAAATTCTTTTGATGGCTAGACTAGTATTTGATCTCTATTTGATGCATGCATTCGTTTCATGGCCTTTCATACTAGGGCATTTTTTTAATAAAACATTACAAGTTGCAAGGAAATGGCCACAAAAAGTTTTTCAACAAAAAAAAATTAAAACTTTTCAAAAATCTAAGAACAATTGGTCCATAAGTCTTCACCTACAAGTACATGCAATTTTCTATGTTTTGCGATAGTTTTAAGAGCCCAAGTTTTCAAACAACATGGTTTTTTCAATTTTGCACTTTGGTGCATATATGTTTTTCAAATTTTACACATTGGTGGACATAGATTTTGCAAACTTAGTGCATACAAGCTAACCATCTTTCGCATACAAGTTTTCTAGTTTCATATTTCACATAAGTTTTTTCAAAATTTTGTACCTTGGTGCACACATGTTTTCAAATTTCACAAGTTTTTCAAAATTTTGCACATGGTGTGCAAAAGTTTTCTAATTTCATACCCTGGTACGCACAAGCTCTTTATACTTTGCACTTGGGTGTGTTCAGGTTTTTCAATTTCACAAGGTTTTCAAATTTTTCTAATTGCACTTGCTCATAAGTTTTCAAATTTCACATGTTTTTCCAAATCTCACACCTTGAGCACACAGGTTTTTCAATTCCACAAGTTTTTCAAAATTTCACACATTAATGCATGCACGTTTTTCAATTTCATAGATTTTCCCAAATATCACACCTTGATGCATATAGGTTTTTCAATTGTTTACTTCACGGCATACAAGTTGATCAAATTCACATTTCATTGCCCACATATATATTTCAATCATGTACTAGTTCTTAATTTCACACAAATTTCTCAATTCCATACAAGTTTTATGCTCTTGCACATGACTCTGCACTTTGGTGCAAATAAATTTTAGAAGTCATTTTGTGCTTCGGCACACCATTTCCATGC
This sequence comes from Nymphaea colorata, assembly GCF_008831285.2. Taxonomy (NCBI): domain Eukaryota; kingdom Viridiplantae; phylum Streptophyta; class Magnoliopsida; order Nymphaeales; family Nymphaeaceae; genus Nymphaea; species Nymphaea colorata. The sequence continues at coordinate 7,107,314 of NC_045147.1, read as the reverse complement.
TTCAGCACATACACATTTTACAAGAACATGTACTAGTATACGATTTCGCACTTTGGCCCCTTAATAAATGTGCCATGGCATAAGTTTTCATGCTTCAATACCCCAAGTGAACGTACCAATGCATAAATCCCATGTTTTGATGTAAGATTTTGTGTTTTAGCACACATAAATAAACACACTTTGGTATAAGATTTTGTGGTTTGGCACCTCCAAGTAAACATGTCATGACTTCAAGGTACTCACATAATGTACTAATGAACATAAGTTTTCAAACTTCTGCATTCTAGTATAAGTTTTTCATGCTTTGGCACACACAAGTAAATATGTCTCGGCATAAAATTTCATGCTTTGGTATCTCCAAGTAATCATACCATTACGTAAGATTTCATGATTCGGTGCACACAAGTACACAAAACTCAAACACATATTTTTGCACTTCGGTGCATATTTCTGCACTTCAAATCTGATAAATATTCTGAATGAATTGTTATATTGTATATTATAAGTACTTAATGATTTTAGTTTCTCTAAAAGAGCAAGAAAATTTCAGCCAATGATTTGATAATGATCGAAAGATGAAAATGACATGACCACATTATAAGCCATGAAGCGAGCTCAAGGAAATAAAGTGCATCAAAGTTTAGGAATTCTTATGAACTTTGACCTCCTAGTAAAAACAAGTGGTTATCAAGAATCAATTGATGAACAAAATACTGAGTTGACCCAAGCAAAATAGGGAAAGTGTAAAAGGAAAAAGAGCATTGAGAGATGGGCTTGGGACAATGCAGTTCTTTTACTAGATTAGTACTGGCAAATTTCAGGTAAGCATAAAATTTATTTACGTCTATTCTATGAAATTGTATGATCTACAAACATTTGTCTAGTTATGTCTTCTAAGGTATTCTGAGCTTGAGTAAATAAGTCTGAGGGGTATTGTACACCTGGTACCCTAAGGCCAATTAGTCCGAGTGCTAGCAACCCAAAACTCATTATAAGAGTTCAGTAGAAATCCCAATAGACATGACGTTGGACAAGACAAAATTGCATGACCATCAAGCAATGGAGCCACGTAATAATCCATAAGGTGGTGAGATATTTCCCCTACGAAGCCTGAAGCAAGAACAAGAGCAAAAAAGCCAAACTCAAAGAATAAAATGAGCAAAATTTCTGCCTAGAAAACCAAAGACAACCAAATCCCATAATTCTCTTATGATAAAAACATAAGTTTCTAGTGATTACAAAGGGAGTTGGGATATCAACAAATCATGCACTAAGAAACCCTATGACATAGAGAGCATCATTTTTTAGCTTAAGAACAACTGTTTTAGATGAATTTCATAACAATTGGCTGAAATGTTTTTGTTTATATAAGAACAAAATCATGCAAGTCCTTACTAGATATAGAGATACAAGCAAAGGAATTTTATCAAATTTTACAAGCATTTTTACAAGTCCACAAGTATTTCACAAGCACTAATGTTTATATCAGATTTTCGCACTTCAGCACAAACAAGCATACAAACACATCCATTGCAAGAACTTTACAAGCATTTTCATAAGCACTGACATTTTGTTTGAGATTTTTGCGTTTCACCGCATACATGCAAACAAGTACTCCAATGTTTAGATTTTACAATAATTTTTAAACATTTTCACTAGCATCACGCCAATATTCACACTAGGCATTTTTTATAAAATACATTTTTCTTTTCAAAAGTTCAATTCCAAAAATATCATCATTTTTAGGACGTGTATTCAGTCTTTGCCACTAAGCATGGTTTCCAGCTTAGTAGCAAAGAGAGGCATCCGTGAACACCCAAAATTTTTACAAGTCTATATGACCATTTTACTCTTCACCGTGGGATTTTCAATTTGATTTTGAAAGACCAAGTTTCAAGAACCAATGGGACATTTTTGAACCAACCAAACACTTTTCACACCAGCATTGAACGCCTAGACCCTGATCACCTAGGTCATCCAAGCTAGAAATTATCATTTTGCCACTGCATCCCAACATGGTACCCAGAAAAGTAGGAATTTTTCATCAAATTTATGAGAATTGCCTAACATTTGAATAATTAGGCCATTTCTCAATTTTGCATGACCCTAGGAGTTGCCAACGTCGACTCGCTGGGGTTATCCCAATCTGAAGCCTGCTCTCTTGTAGCTTAAATTAGCTTCTGAAACTTCAAACTGTGATTTTTAGCTCAACCAAGTCAAAACAAGTTTACTTTAATAAAGAAAAAGTTTTATTTTACTAATTTTGAGTCGCCATCCCAAGCTTCATTCATATACTAACTTGTCAATTTCTACTGGGTCTTTCACTTCCTTGTTTTTAGGAGTTCAAGGTAAATTTTAGCTCATCCTAGAAGATTGAGCTAAAACCAAGCTAGGACCATATTTATCACGTATAAATCAAGTTTGTCTTGGTTTGGTTTGAGTTCTTCTAGATGATTTCTTTCTCTTATTTTCAAGGGTTTGAACTGAACCTGAGTTCAACCTGAAAGAGTGGGATAGAATTGAGTGAGGATCATGTTTATCATGTATTAATCAAGCTTTATTTAGCTCGGCTTGAGTTTATTCATTCTAGTTTGAGTTCAATTCAAATATAAGTGCTTTTTTTTTCTTTTTTTCAGGGCTTTGAGCTTAATTTGAACTCAATCCGATATATTAAACTAAAACAGAGTTAAGATTATGTTTATCATGAGCAAATCAATAATCTCTTAGTTTGATTTCAATTCATTCTTTCGGTTTGAGTTTTATTCAGTTTCGAAGGCTATGGGGCTCATTTTTAGTATTTGCTACACTTTCTAAATTGCTGATTAGCTCAATCTTGTAAATTAAAGCGAATTTTTTCAATCTTTTAGTATGTGATAAGATCTATTTATAAAAATTCTAATAAAAATCTGATTTTTATGTTCTCTTCCTTTCCCTTTATAAATGTGTCTCACAGTGCTTGATAAAAATTTGTTTTTTAGTTTTAGGGTAATTTAGGATAAAATTTTTAGCAAGATTTTAACCAGAGCCTCTTTAGGAGTCTGGACATAGGCTAGTTCAATTAGATCAAGAAATTCATCTGAAATCCTGAAAATGCACTCAGGGACAAAATGTTCATTTTTTTGAGCCATATTATTCTGCATAAATGTAGGGTATAGGTCACATATACCTTGGTTTATGATTTTCTTAGGCTTGAGCCCAGGCTCAGGCTTAGGCTCAGTGTTCCAAATTTTTCAAAGACAACACCTACGTTGAGCCTGTGCCCAACCTAGGTCTGAACCCATTTTTTTGAAAACTAAACCTAACGCAGGTCTAGTCCATGTCATGCAGCCTAAACCCACCTAGGCCAGATCATGCCAGGTCTAAGTCCATGTTATTTTCATATCTCCATTTCATATTTTTAATCTACATCATATGTCTAAGTCTTATTTCAGTGTCTGGATCTCACATCCAAATCTCACATTTGATCCATCATTATAGACCCAAACCTGTTATTCCCATTTCAAATCCTCGATAGCAAATCATAATCCAAATTCACATACCATATTTGGATCTATCTTCTTGAATTTTCTTTGGATTGTGGACTGGATTTGGGTCTCAACATGAAACCCAGATCCATGATCCACATGTGAGCCTAATGCACATTATATCTTAAAAATGTATCATGATTTTCTCACTTCACGCTTAATGTCAATTTGTAGGTAAATATTTGAAATTTGTGGAATTCTTTGTTGAGTGGTTTGGCATAGACAGAATCGAAATCCATATTTGTATGTGGCCAGAACGAACACTTTTTTGAATTTTTTTTAAGTTTTAGAATAAGGTTTAAAAGTGTGTTTTCTCATCTTCAAATTTTCATGTGGTTCGTTCTCCATGCTTGATGTCAATCTAGATACTTTATAAAGAATCGATCAGATTTCTCTATGCACACAAGGCTTTTTATGAAATCAAATTTGGCATTTGGCCGAATTCGTAGTGAGCAAAATTCAATTAAAAATATACTTTTAACCTATGGTTTTAAGTTGAGAGAGGAGAAAGAATGTGCAAAAAACTAGTCATGTATCGATGGGCACAAAAAACATTTGCCCCATATCTCTCCTATAAATAGCGCTCCCTCTCTCCTTTGGCACTATACTCTTCAGATTTCCTTCAGAAGCCCAACAAAGTTGATAATTTCAACTGGGTACTCAAAAAAAAAAATTAGCTCATAACAACTTAAATTTTTAAAAGACTTGGTTTAAGTCTTGTTTCGGGTTGTATTAGCACTCAACCTAGAGCTAACTAGACTCAAGGTAAGGGTTGTGGAAGGGGGCTCAGCCAAGATGCCAGCTTCAGGTTTTTTTTTTCTCTTTTATATTTGCAATTTAGTGCCTTTTCTTTATGCATGTTTAGTTTAATTTTCTTTTTGCTTTTAGCTTCTTTTTTTTTTGCTTTTACCATGTCTAGCTCAGTTTATTTTTATTAGTTGCTTCATAATTTTTTTGTTCAGCATGTTCATTTTTTACATTAAATTTATTTTAATGTCTTTGGGGTAGGCATATGGGTAAGGTATTCTCATATCTTCCTTGTCTCTTCTTTTAAATTTGTTGCCTTTGTTTACTTAGTTTACTTAAAGTACAAACCTCATTCATATGAAATGAATGAAGTATATATCATATATCACATAGTTTGACCAAGACCAAGCATATTTACTATAGTCAAACCTAGCCCTATGTAGGTTTAAACCCAGTGTAGGTTAGACTGAATCTAGTTCTCTTGACCGACCTACCCCAGACTATTTGGATCTTGGATCTCTATTCAAAGTGTTGGATTTAAATCATGAACCGTATATTGACCTAAAACTTGATATTAAACCTAATTACATTACATTAGATCTCAAATATTGGATTATGGATCATGAAGTATCGATCATGGATTATGAATCTTGGATTATGGATCTTGTATTATGGATCTTAAATTTTGGATGTTAGATTTCAGACTTCGGATTTTGAATCAGATTTCATATATGAGTCTCGAATCATAAAGCTTCGAACATGGATATTGGATATTTGATTTTAGATTTTAGACCCTAGATTTTGGATTTTGGATTTCAGATCTTTGATTTTTTATTTCAAATCTTGGATCTTGGATCAAATTTCAAAGAAAATGACTATTTGATCATAAACTTGGGATCAATTCCCACACAATAGAACCAAATACAAGATTTTAAACCCTATAGTCAACATATTTGGATCCATCCTTTCAAGAATTTATACCTTAAGAGATCAAATCATGAATACAAGACCAAACCTACTGGATTTCTCATCTTGCACTTTGGATTGAGAGTCCCATTGACATGATATGAGATTTTTTATTTCTATTACATATCTCATTTCAAACTTAGAATAAGAATTTTATAAATCTCTTAGATCCTGATTTCAATTTTTTGATTCAGAACTAGTTTTTCTTGTTAGGTCTACGTCCTACACCTCAGTCCTAGTAGAGACTAGACACTAGGTCTATATGACTTAGTTTTTGCATGCATCATATTAGATTTGGAGTTTCAATTTGTATTTAACTATGATGATCCAGACATGAGTAGTCTTCAAATTAATTTATTCTCAATCTTTATCAATTTATTTTTAAAAATATATTTAGATTTTAAAACATGCATGATTTAAAAAATTAGGATATATTTGCTTTTTTAGGTTTTGGACAACATTTGAACTCAGAAGTTGGAACTTCTAGTCAAGTTCTTAGTATGATTACCCCCAGTAAAGGCATTGGGAATGGTCATAACTCATATCGACATATTAGATTTTGTCTCTCAAAATCTCACACAAGGAAAACTGAAGCGAGTACAAGTAATGATATCTAATCTATTATGATCTACATATGAGATTGAAAAATTTTACATGTAAACAATACCCTATTTAAGAAATCGATAGATTTAATGGATGATTGATCGAATGTTAAGCCATCGAGTGTATTGCAAATGAATGAATAATCAAATGAACGAATGATCAAGATTTTTATGACTTATGGTCATATGAAGTCATATCATGTTAATGAAACTTATTTGAGAGCTGAAATCTGTGCTGGATATGTAATAGAAATATCCGATGAAATATGCTTTACTATAAGAATGTTTGATTGTGCTGGGTAGAGTAATGCTTTGAAATATAACTTAGTGCATATACCCAAGGGGGGTCTATAATTTAGTGGGTCAGCTGTCACACTACCAATGTGCAGCCTTTTATTGCATTAATTTTCAGGTCCCAGCAAGCTTGGGAAGCTGGATGGGAGGACGTGTGCTCACATCCCACTTGAAAAGATTGTTTTATGTGTGTTAGTGTGTTATTTTTTATGCTTATCCTCTTTTTCTTGCTTTTTTCACTTTTGTGAAAGTATACCAGGGATGTACATCTATTTCATATAAAATAACTTATATATATACATTTTGTACAGAACGAAAGACCCATATGGTGCTTTATGTTTTACGTGAATCGATCAAAAGTGTGTCACAGCTCTAAGTTTTGTATCTGATGTGTTTTAGAATATTAATAAAATGAGTGAAATTTGAGGTATAACACCATTCCTGCTGTACCATCCTGCCCTTGAATATGACGGTGTCTTCTCAACAAAAGAATGACAAAGTTTTTTATTTCAAGTCGTTCTTTATGCTTCCTTAAATCAGGTCTCGTCAAGGAAAAACAAGGAAAAAAAAATGCGTGACCATTTTTTCTAATATTATAAAGAAGGCTTTTGATTTTCAATCATCCGTGCATTTTTACAAGACCTGGCAAGGTTTTTTAGTTTCATTTCAGCAGTTTAGGTTTAAAGAAAATCTAGTTCTGGTGGATGAAGAGAACGTGTATCTCATCGGGCCAATTATGGTCGAACTAGGCCTTGCCCAACTTTGTTTTATGTTCTTGTACAAGAGTACATCTAGTAATTTGGGTTTTTCCATGTAACATAATTGAGCTTATTAGATGCTTACTGAATGTTCAAGTTTGAGAAAAGAAAATGCCACAAGTCGATACACCTTAGCAACATTTATGTCAAAGACGATCCTGCTGACAAGGGAAAAAAAAGAAATTTGATATGTAATTATTGCAAGCAAACTTTCAAAGGTGGTGCAACAAAGGATGTTTTTAGTATGATTGCAAGATTATAGATAATAACTTGCATTATGAACACAGTTTTTACTTGTGAAAATCGTTAGGACAAGTGGTAGACAAGAGACCTTTTTTTCTTTTTTTTCTTTTTTTTTTGCGTAGAACTATTGTTAGCACAGGTCAGTTTGGGAATGTCTCCACACTTATTTGAACAGTAAATCACTCACACCAGGGGGAAAAAGGTCCACACCTTTGCCTTCATATGAACAGAACAAACAAATGGAAGAGAGAGAGAGAGAGAGAGAGAGAGAGAGAGCTTATAATACAATATGAAGTCGTTATCATGTTCCAATGGCTGGTTAAAGAGAGAGAGAGAGAGAGGTTGCAATACAATATGAATTCGTTATCATGTTCCAATGGCTGGTTAAAGCATGTATTTTCAAAAGTGCAAGACAGGTCCATTATCTGTCCTAAGAACATCCTCACAGATGTATCAGACGCCTTCTACCGCTAATGAGCTTGCACCCCATTTGTACCGAGTGTACTAGGTCAATCACAATACAAGGTTTTGACACTCCAGTTGCTTTTCACAATCTCCAGGGCAGTGCAACTTATAGATCATTAGATCATCAAGAATAACATACAAACATAAAAGATGAATGGATACAAAAGGTAAGAAAGAAAACTGCTGCTAACCTTAAATTACAGGGCAACCAGCTTGTTTCCGATATCTGTATGTACAGCTATCCCCTGAACAGGCCAGGGACTTTTCTTGCAAATATAACCCTTCACCAAGGGCCAGTAAGTGTCCTCCTCAAGCATCTTTTTTTTGGTGTCAGCTGCTTGTTCAACTTCTCTAGAGCCTGTGGTGTGGTGGTCACAAAAATACGTTCTTCATCAAGAGAGGACATTCTGAAGCAATGTATCTTTTAAAAAAATGCACCACAATCAATTTATATGGGACAAAAATCATATACAAACAAGTTCAAAAGTAAAGATTTCATGTCAGACTAATTATTGTAACTTGGTATTTAAATATAAAATTTGAGTATCAGCATACTAGATTTCTGTCCACTTGCCCAAGCGTTCAAATTTAAGAACTTCAAGTTGAATGAGGTCAAGAATTTGACATTCGAGTGGGCATCTTCCTAGCATAATCTAGTAGAAACCAACCCCAACTCAACAATCAGAAAGAAAAAAAAAGCAACTTAGAATTTAGGAAATATAAAAACACAAGAGAAGCATGTAATATGATCTATACTGAGATGTCTGGAGAGGAGTCCAAGCAGACTGCTGAGAAACATTTAAGGGGAAATGAATATAGCAGGGAATACTCGCCCTACCAGTATGAAGGGTCTAAAGCAACCACTCGCACCCTTCTCTTTTTTCTCATTCACTCTAATATATTAACCAAAGCAGCATTTCAAATTGAAAAGATATCAGGGCCAACACATAACAGAGCCCTAGACTTCAGTGCAATAATAAAAAATTCTTCTTGCATAATCTAACCACTGTCATCCCTTGTTCCATCCAACCCCATAAACCAAACCATCATGCTATATTCTTCTCCAGTTGTTTCCACCAAGCAACCTTAAATACCACTGCAAATGCTAAGTAACTAAATTTCATTACCCGATAGGTATCTGGGAAGAACAAAAAATTCGTGCAGCACATTTTTTTCACTTTGCATGTTTCTTGTTAAAAAGAGAAAGGCACAAAAATAAAGTGGGTTACTTTTTTTTTTTCAGATCAGATTCAAGTAACCTTTAATATTCATTGCTCTTTCAGATCTTATTTAAACTTAATCTCACTGACCACCATTTTTCCGTCTCTTTGTTCTTTTTAAGATCTATCAACTTTAGAAAAACAATAGCACAGAGTCACAGACACTGGGTTACTTGTGGGAACAGTAGAAAATATGTGTTTTCTATTCCCTCGGGGATAGATGATTCTCTCCCACTATGATGGATTGGGAGAATAAATTCTCTCCAGAAATACATATGCAGGGTAATGACCATAACTGTATGCTTTAGTTACTGAACTATTCATAATGCATAGCAATTAAAACTCTTACATACTAAGAACCTGGTTTGTCAGCCAAGTTCATGCCCCCGGAGAATCCTCCAGATAGAAGACATAAGCATAGGAATGCTCCAAACAGCTACAAATCATCTTCCCCTCTTTCTTCATTTTCTACTTGTCCTTCTTCTTCACCTTTTCTCCTTTTTCTTCTTCTTCTTCTCGTTTTCATATCTTTTGTGTTTTTCCCTTATTCATTTTTATTTTATTTATTATTTTTTCCCCTTCTCTCCTTTAGTCTGTAGTGTCTTTTTCTTCATTTTCTCTTTTGCCTTTGTCTTTAGTTTTTTTTTCCTTCACTTCTTTTTCCTTTTACTCTACCATGTTTCTTCTGCTTACCACCAGTTTTAGGACTATTTTATTCTGAATGCTCCATGGAGAAACATCACTGATGTCAAGAACATTGCAAATGGATTTATCATTCAATTGTATTCTTTTGAATGGATTGGTGGATTCTTTTTCTTTGTCGTAAGTGAAGCTCTCCTTGTTCTTCTTTTTCTGTCTTTAGAGCTTATTAAGAATAGCAAACCGAAAAATAAATGAAGAATGTGAGCTCATTTCAGCTTTAGTACGCAAATTAGTGCCAATCCTCCACCTTTCTGATGATTGGCTCTTCATCACACGAACACTTGGATCAGCAGATAAGTCATGTGGCTGCCAACTAGGAGAGGATCATAATTTAGACCAGATCTTAAAGCATAGTAGATGAAAATGTAAAGGAATAACAGATATGGTCAATATCTTCAATCAGTAAGTTTTTGATACTTTTATTTATTTTAGACTGCATGGTTTTCTACCTGACAATTTCATTTTTATTGCCCTTAATGTTTCATAAATATGAAGAAAAGTTCATTTTTTCTTATGTTCCACATTATATTTACATTAGTTACTACTATCAGAACCACCACCATTATCACTAGTTCACCATGTGATCACCACCACCATCAATGACACTTGCTCCACCATCATTACCATTATTTCACCTTCTTAGCACCACCACAACCAACACCACCCCATTTTAACCAACACTTCCATTGCCATAACAACTTCATCACCACCATCATCCTTACCTCTGCCACCACTACATACCATTCTTCATGACCATCACCCACCACTGCAACCATAACCATCTTCATTTGAAGCTTCATTATTTCCTTTTTATCACTATCCACCTTTCTTCTTTTTTGCAGTTTAGATTATTCAGATCCACACATTCATTAAGTTATAAGGAAAAGATACATTGTAAGGTGCTTTTATATCTACAAACATTAGACAAAAATTCATCTAAAAAAGACTGCATGATGCCCTCAAACTTGTCTATTTAGAGTCATGTAATGTTACTGCAAAGCACAAGTTCATTTCATTTATGCCTTCATATTCTTTGGACTTTTTATGCTCTAAATACTCCTCATCCTAGCGATCTGGCACATCTGAAAAGTACCAGATCAAAACAAAATTTCAAGTGACTAAGCTTAAAGCGATTACTCTTTCCCTTCCCATTTTGCCAATGACGTACAGATGGTCATACACATGCACATTCACAAAGAGAGCGAGAGAGAGAGATCTTCTATTAGTCATTCTGATGTCAGTACCCATATCTATTAATTTTTTTATATCTAGAATATTAAAAAAATGTCAGATAAAAGAAAAGCTAAAGTTATAAGAAATATTGGCAAATATATATATATATATATATATATATATATATATATATATATAAAATTTAGAAAATATCATGATATTTTTGAAATGCTGCAATACTATAATATAACAATAACTTTTTACTTCTTGAGGATACTGGTTTCCTATTTTGGTTTCTTTTATCATCTGAAAATAATTATAATGATTGTCACAGTTTTGCAAGGGAAAAATAAAAAAATTGAAAGTGAAAGAAAGGGAGGATGACCAACAGATGAAGAGTGAGAGAGTGTCTCATATGCAAGGAGAACATCAGCAACCAACAGCTTCAAATAGATAAAAGGAGAGTAAGTGAGGACTATGTTGTCAAGGCATCGACGAGTGTACTAAGCATGAGTCCACACCCCTTGCCTAAGTCCCCCACTTTGGCGACAGGATATGTGCTGCCACCTAGGCTGGCCTAGGCACCAGCACGCCTAGTCCATGGGAAAGTGAATATACCTGTATGCTTGTGATATTATATATCTTATATATGTTATACCTGTTACGTCCTTTTCAAGTACATACTGTATATACCTGTATACCTGTTATATGTAAATAGTCTATCTGTTTTATATATGTTTTTGTTTCTGATTCAATATGTTGTATAATATATTATGTAAATAGTCTATATATGTTTCTGTTTCTCATTTCTGATTTCTGATTCCAGTTTGGGTGTTAATTTGTTTTGCTTTATGTTATATGAATGTCTTTGAAGTGATTTTGTTATATACTAATAGTATATATGACCCCTTTCTGATTTCTAATTTTCTAGTAATATGTATGCTGTAATATACTGTAATATGTTATAGTTGTTTCTAGTATACTGTAATATGCTATAGCTGTTTCTAGTAATATGTATGCTGTTTCTGATTTCTGTTATGTATTCCATTTATGATTTAACCATTAGTAGACTGTTACATGTATTCTGTTTTACAGTTATACTGTATAATACAGTCTGTCTTACTGTATAATACAATCTGTTATGAATTCCATTTATGATTTAACCAACAGTAGACTGTTATATGTATTCTGTTTATGATGCATGATGTATTCTGTTTTACCGGTATAATACAGTCTGTGTTACTGGTTAGATTTAGACTGTTATATGTATTCTGTTTATGATTCTATTACATACTGTAATATGTAATATGTATTATATTGTTATATACTGCTTTAGTAATATGTATACTGTTATATACTGTAATATGTAATATGTTTATACTGTTACATACTGCTGTAGCAAAATGTAATATGTATACTGTTATATACTGCAATTAGTAATATACTTTTACATAACTAGAAAATTTTAAAAAAAAATTTGGTCGCCTTTTTTCCTAGGCACTAGGTGCTGCCTGGCGCCCAGGCAGCGCCTTGGCACCTTGACAACATAGAGCGAGGATGGATCATATGCTTCAGGAACAGATTGGGGAGAACCACCATGCAAATGAATTGGGTCAGAAATCCAGCATTTAGGCTGCAACATATAGTAATAAACAAACCCAGCACGTACTCTCTGAATTGAGTTAGACTCAGCAACTGCTCTCAAAAATTTGAAAGGGGGCAGGGTAAAAAATACATAAAAATTGCTCAGAGAAAATAAGAACTCCAAAAAAGACCTTGAGAAATTGATGAGAACAATATTGCTGTTTGTTATATATACACAGACACACAAGCCCACACACATTTGAAAAAAGAAAAAACTAAATTGAGATCATTTTGAAATTGTGGAAAGAAAAGAACCAAATATGCAAAACTAACATGCATAGTGAAAAAGACAAACTTTCACCACTACCTTTTTTACATGACTCATCAAACGTTAATAATTCTCACAACTTTTGAATTTTGTGTATCAATCATACACACACACATATAAAGACACTCACATGCACATGGGTTTAGAGATGAATAAGATGCATTAGTAATGCATTGTAGCAGGAAGGCAGGTATAAACAAAGGTATTCTATCAACAGCTTCCTTTTCCATGTCAGTTTTCTAAAATGATTGGCATATACTCTATATGTACATATGCCTACATTATGTGCATGCATGCAAAACTGAACATGATGGTCAATTCAAGTGCCCTAATCTAAAAACATGAGATCATGTAATTTTGCACGTTCAATCCACAACTCATTTCCAAGTTAAAATAGCAGGACCGAATAACACAATAGATTATTTTGTGAACACAAATGGCTAAGCCTATATGATCGTAAGAAACATGTATGATGCAGTTCTCACTAAACACTGAAACCAGGAGACCTGAAATCATTTCCACTATGAAATAAGTTTATATTTACTGAACAGGCATAAAATAACAGGTAAAAAGATATGCAGTGCAGGAGACCATAATGACAATCATGTTCATATTGTGTAAATCAATAAGGATGTAACTGGCCATGAGGTTTACACATTCTGCTTGAACATGTCATAGATTGAAATACTAATTTTCCTACAACCTAATGCATTCAGATACAAACTGAACATGGAAGACTCTTAGAAGCTGGAAGACAAGATAGCAGGACGCCACCACAGCAGGATGTGGAGTTCCAAAACGTAGAAAAGGAAAAGGCCATGTAGACCAGTGAAATAAGTTCAAAGTTAACTTTATATGGGATAATTTAGATACTGAAGCCACAGACAAAGTAAAGAAGAGGTTTAATAGCCAGCAGATTTTCAACAAGTGAGGAATGTTAAACAGTATAATTAATACAATGAAATGAAGTGAAGAAAACCTGTCCCACTAGTACCTGAGCCTTCTGCATTTTCATGATTTCTTCCTGAAAAAGGTACAATTAAGTTAATTCCAAAAGCATGGGAACATCATGTAAGCACTAACTTAACTGTAAAATATGATAAGACAGTTGCCATAATGTACTCCATCTCCATCAAAGGCCGAAAATGCACCTGCTTCTTCTTCAATTTCATGTTCTCTTCTTTGAGTTTTGCCACTTCAGCTTCCAGTTCCATGGTGTAAGCCTGCAAGAAATTCAGGACATAATATGCTGCATAACTGGTAACAGATAAACATATTGGATGAAATCATGTAACACCACTATTTCAAATATTCAGGCTAAAGTAAACTAGGTCTAGGCTTGCTAGGCATGCTTGTACATGGAACCATACATGCACGAAAGAGTAGATATATGGGTCGAGGTGTATGTACATGATTAAAGGGAGAATAGAAGGTTAATTAAAACTGGTTCACTCCATCAAACCATACAGTGTTACTATTCTGCAATACCAACTTTTGGGGAATCCTGCAATGGCAGGCAGCTATAAGCTGTAACTTGGCTACCATGAGCAAGCGACAGCAGACAAGCTGGTATAATGAAAGCAAAGGAGCACACGAAGATTATAGAAAGGGAATACACCACACCTCGGCAAGTATCTTATATGTTCACCAGAAATAGATATCTAAAGGCACCATTTAGAACACATCTCAGCCTAGAACAATCAGAACGAGATCTCATCAGCTTCTCCAAAGGTGGTGAAACCAAATTAACAGCCCAATAAAAAAAGGACCATCATAAAGAAATTAACTGTCATAGAACAGATGGATGTCTAAAAACTTCTGATCGCACATAAATTTCATAACAACAGGAAAGGCAAACAGCGAAACAGCCTGGAAATTACCTGTTTCCGTGCCCGTGACCTGGCAGCTGATTCTCTGTTCTTGATCATGCGCCTCTGTCTTCTCTCAATGACTTTCTCCACTGATCCACCACCTCTTCTTCCCCTCATAACTCCATTTAAAGGATAAGGAACAGGGGATAATGAGGAGTTGTCACCATCGCTTTTGTTGATGGTATCAGAGGCAATCTGGTTTACAAGAGATGCAGTTGTTTCTGAAACTATTGAAGCTCCCCCTTGGATACCCCCGCTTATGAAGTCACTACTTGAAGGGCAGACCGATGCAACGCTTGGTTTTGCATCCAGAATTCCACCAGGGTCTTCAGATCCTGCTTGGCCACCAATTCCTGCGCTGCCTACCACGTGAGACAGTGACTGACCGTTACCTATGCCTGGAGTCTTCAATTCCTCATTGTTGGCCATTTGTAGTGATGATGCATAGACAATTGTTGGTTGACCCCCTAAGAACTGATGCTGCTGCTGCTTTGTCGGTTGAACGACTGGGCTTCGATTATGCTGGTTGTCGCGCCACGAAAGTTGCTTCTGCTGCTGGTGGTGGTGGTGGTTCTGTTGCTGTTGCTGTGGCTGGGAAGACCTAAATGCTTCCAGAGTGCTAACACTGTTACCAGCTGGAGCAATAACCTCCTGATACGCCACACGTGATAAATTTCCATTAGCCTGAGCAGGCTGCCCGAACCCCAAAGCCAGACCGATATCAGATCCAACTTGGGCGTTTCCATTTCCAACCGCGCTGTTCTCACTGTTACTCAGAAAAATTCCACTGTTGGACGCACTTGCAGTTTGGGTATCTTCCCTCACGACACCTGCCTTGACCAGAAACTCCTCCAGAGTCATCTCTCCAAGAGTTGGTTGCTTGTGCGGCGCCGTGCCAATATTATAGGTCTGATCCACGCTTTCCTTGATCACATCTCTGAACACTTCATCTACCGTCTTCAAGCTTAATGTCCGAGGTAATGTCAAGGATCCCTGCCTCTGCAAACTAAATTGCCTAGACAAACCCCCAGAATTCCCTTCCGGCGTACAGGGTGAAGTGGAGAAACTCTGTGTCTCTTCTGCAAACCAGATGTTCTTCAAGAATTCATCCATGTTCATAGATCCGAAATCCTTCCCGAGGCCACTCTGAAATTCATCCAGTGTAAGTGAGTAAACTGACGATTGCCGGGACAGCAAATTCCCCGACCTTGCGTTTTCTGTTCTGGAACCATTTTCTCCCCGGGCTTCCGGAAGCCCATTCTTGAAAAACAGATCGGAACCCATCCTCTTCTACACCACCAATCCTTCTATTTTTGCGAAAATTAGACTAACAGACACGAGCTAGAAGCAACACCTACAACGAACATTTATTCCACTGAGAGAGAACGAAATCTCTGAGCTTATTAATAACCTAAATTACATCCTATCGAAAGAGACCATTCTTCTCAACTCTCCATCTGTTTGACAAAGATCACATCTCCAACTGAAAAAATAAGAACACTCACTCGTGGACTCTAACTTCAACACTATACCAAGAAACAGAAGCACCAAGAATCTTCTAAACTTAATTGGTCGCTCACAATTCATCTATCCCATGAACAAGCAAACGACGGTCGAAAACGTTGCGTCCACTACTACTTAAACACTCTTCCAGTCCAAATTTGCGAACAGGAATCACGTCTCCTACAGCTACCCAACGACCACCGGACTGAAACAAGCACGGAATCGGAGCCCCAAAACGAACAAAAAAAACATGAATTGAACCTCACCCTGATCCAGCAATTCCGATGAGCAACATCGAAAGAGAAGAACCTAACTTAGAACACGGGAGAACAACCTCATTGATAAACCTTTATATCTTGCGAGAGAGAAAGAGAGAGAGAGAGAGAGAGAGAGAGAGAGATGAAGTCGGGAAATTTATTGTCATAATCGCAGCAATCAGCGAGAGGTTATAGCTGTAAAACTGGCCGTAAGAAGAGAATAACACAATGAAGCAAAGCAGACCACTGCCGAGAAATCTCGGGATGGGCGGACTCTCCTTGTTCCTTGAACTTCACAGAATCTTAAATTTCCGAGACCCAAAACAACCGTGGAGTTTTTGACTAACCAAGTGCCCTTTCGGCAGCCTGATGGCAAAGTTCGACCACTTATTTCTTGCCGTCTCTATCCATTCACACTTTCACTTGAAACTTCAAGAGAGGACTTAAAAAACACTGCTGTTTTAATTCGAATGCGTCATGCTGCATGTTAGGCTGATAACGTGCCATGTGTTTGAATAATATATGTTCCAACATTGCCTCTGAAACAAAAATGCCAACAAAACTTAACGGGGCATTTGGATGACACCTTAAAACTTGGTTGTATGATAATTAAGTTTTTTAATCAGTTTTAAAAATGCGGTTTGTTTGATGACACACCCAAAACCCCTAAGTTTTTTAATAACTTGAGCGGATGGAGTTTTTCACTTCTTTTTATAAAACTAGGCCTTTTTAAAATTGAGTTTTCCTCAGTTTTCATAGCACATAAACACTCTAAGAACCTCATTTTGGAGGCAAAACCTCTTAAATACTCGTATTTTTACCCAAGCATTCTTGAAAACGTTACAGCACATTTTTTTCGTGCTTTTACCTAAATATTCTTTACCGTGTTACAATGCATTTTTCATGCCTTTAGCAAAATATCCTCAACATTTACTATAAAAATTTACTTGTAAAACATTTTCCGCTTCGTCAAATAGACGATTGACCTGTTCGGCCTTGATAGGTAAATCGAATGATCTTATTGGAGAGTAGACTTATATTGGTAAGTGCTAGAATATCTTGTGTAAGGGAACCGGGTCTGGATATGGACCCGGTCCCATGGGCATGGGAACCGAGAGTGGCTCGGTACCCTAGGCGGGTTTCTCCCTTATAATCCCACTTAGTGTTGTGTTGTTGATTAAGTGGAATATAATTTTCTCTCTCCTAGGGTTGCGGTTGTGCCCTTAGGTTAGAGCTTCTCCATGGTTTTTCACCTCTTCTTGAGGTTTTCCACGTATATCGTGTGTTTCTTCTCTTTTCCTTTCTTCCGTTGCATATTTCTACATGGTATCAGAGCCACCGTGTGTGGGTTTTGTTCTGTGATCGTGCGTTTCCATCGTTTCTGCCACTGCTCGTCTCCCGCCGTCGCCGCCTGTTCCAGTGCCGCCGCCGCCAGTTCCAGCGCCGTCATCTTTCCTGCGTCGCCGGCGTCATCGTCGTTGTCGCCGCCATCATTGCTGCCGTTGTCGCCCTTCCTGCGTCGCCGCCGTCACTGCTATCACCGCCAGTAATTCTTCCGCCTCCACTACCTCTTGTCTGTCGTTTCTGGTGTTGGGTATTGCTTCTCTTTGGTGATTGTGATGGCCGAAGCGATGACTCCCAAGATCGATGATGCCCTAGATATGGGCAGCAATACCAAGAGCGAGAACTTGCATGTTCAAGTCACCTCCATCCGGCTGAACAAGGACAACTATCTCTTGGTCTGCTGCCCTAGAAATCGGGATAACCAGTCATGGTCGTCTGCCCTATATTACTGGGGAGAAACCTGCACCTTCAAAAACGGATCCGCGATGGGCGACTTGGGCGTTGGAAGATAGTCAGGTGAAAGTATGGATCATTAGTTCTGTTTCTGCAGATATTCAGCCTCTGATCTTGCGTAAATCGATTGCATACGACATGTGGACTGTGCTTGCGCGGATGTATGGCCGTAAGAAGAGAGTATTGCGTACGTACCAAATCAAACGTAGCATCTACTCTCTTAAACAGGGTGACTTGTCTGTAGCTTCTTTCTTTGCAGCCCAAGAAGACTAAAGGGGAGGAACTAGACTACCATGTGAATGATGACTGGCATTGTGGTTCTGATCATGCCCTGTACTGGGACAAAAATGGATGGACCGGACTTTTATTTTCCTTGGAAGCTTACGCGATGAATTTGAATCCATTAAGAGCTAAATTCTCAATTGTGACGAGATTCCCGGGATTGAGGAGGTGTATGCCCGGGTGGAATCTGAGGAACAACGTCGTCAAGTTATGCATATTGACTCCAGCCATGGGAGTTCCCCATCAGCGTTTGCAAGTCTTTTTACTTCTGTTTCTATTGACTCTTTCTCATGTGAAGTTTGTCAGTTGGCTAAACATGTCAGGGCTTCGTACCCTATTTCTCTCAATAAAACCACTCGTCTGTTTACTTTGGTTCACTCTGATGTTTGGGGTCCTTCGGGAGTACCCACTTGTCGTGGTTTTCATTACCTTATGACTCTTATTGATGACTACTCCCGTTGTACGTTCGTGTACCTGTTGAAAGAACGTAGTGAAGTTCCCATCATTGTCAAAAATTTTGTTGCATTTGTTGAGACTCAATTTCAGACCTCTGTTCAAGCTTTCCGCACCGATAATGCTCGGGAGTATGTCTCTCAATCTATAGATGATTTCTTGAGGAGCAAGGGTATTATTCATGAGACATCTTGTAGTTACACACCTCCTCAAAATGGCGTGGCCGAACGTAAAAATCGCCATTTATTAGAAGTCACTCATGCCATTATGTTCCATAGGCATGTTCCTAAGCGCTACTGGGGTGATGCTCTTCTCACTAGTGCCCATCTGATTAACCGTATGCCTACTCGTGTGTTGAATGGTCGTTCTCCCTACTCTGTTCTTAGGCCCACTCATAACCCTTGGCCTCTTACTCCTCGAGTGTTTGGGTGTACTTGCTTTGTTCATGACCATAGTCCAACCCTTAAGAAACTTGATCATCGGCCCGTCAAAGCTGTCTTCTTGGGGTATTCTCCAACTCAGAAGGGATATAAGTGTCTTGACCCTACTACCTCCAAAATTTATGTCTCTCGGGATGTTACCTTTCATGAACATGAGGCGTGTTTTCCTATGAATCCTCTTCAGGGGGGAGTGTATAGGGAAAAGTATGGAAGAGTATTCTTCAGACCAACTGGTTCAGTTTATGAATTTTTTAGAGTACAAGGTCAGCCACAGTGTGACAGAGACAGTCAGAAGTGATAGCGACAGCCCTGTGCAAGGGAACTCTGTGGATGATCAGCCCACAGCTCGTGATCATCTGTTCGGCCAGGTGTACATCAGAAAGAAGACAGATGTGATTGAAGATGTTGATGTAACTAATCCCAATCCTGTGAGTTCCCCGGATGACCCAAGTCCAATAGATGAAGAGCTTCCCATAGCCTTGCGCAAGGAAACCAGGTCATGTACTTCTCATCCTATTCAGAGATTTGTCTCTTATGTGAAACTTAGTAAGAATTACAAATGCTTTATTACATCCTTGTCTAAGTCTGTGATCCTCAGGTGTGTGGAAGATACCAGAGAGGATCCTAAATGGCTACAGGCCATGACAGAGGAGATGAATGTCTTGGCAAAGAACAGCACGTGGGAAGTTGTTGATATGCCCAAGGACACTCATTTAGTTGGTTCCAAGTGGGTGTTTAGTGTGAAGTACAAACCTGATGGTATTGTGGAAAGGTATAAGGCTCGCCTTGTTGCAAAGGGGTTCAGTCAGAAATACGGTATTGATTATCTTGAAACTTTTGCCCCTGTTGCCAAACTGAAAACCGTGAGTCATCTTAGCACTTGTTGTGCAAAAGAAGTGGAGCATGGACCAGCTTGATGTCAAGAATGCATTCTTGAACGGCCATCTAGAAGAAGAGGTCTATATGAGCATGCCCCCTGTATATGCTCAAAGCGGAAAATGTTGTCATCTCAAGAAAGCCTTGTATGAACTAAAGCAGTCTCCTAGAGCTTGGTTTGAAAGACTGAGGATAGTGATGAAGACTAATGGATACAAACAAGGAAATGGTGATCACACCCTATTCATTAAGCAGAGAAATGGTTTGGTGAGTCTCCTTCTTGTATACGTTGATGATATGATTGTCACAGGTGACGATGAAGAAGAGAAAAATAAGATGAAGGAGAGGTTAGCTGCAGAATTTGATCTGAAAGATCTGGGTAAACTAAGGTACTTTCTGGGGATAGAGATTGCTCGATCAGAGACATGACTTGTTATGAGCCAAAGGAAGTACACTCTGGATCTCTTAAAGGAGACAGGTAAACTTGGATGTAGGTCCTTTCTAACTCCAATGGAGTCTGGTACGAAGATAAGCATCAAGACTGGCAACATCCTGGATGAGGAAGGAAAAGGTCGGTATCAGAGGTTGGTTGGTAAGCTCATCTATCTTACCCTCACTCGCCCTGATATCATCTATGCTGTGAATGTGTTGAGTCAGTTTATGCATGCTCCTACTGATTGTCACTGGAAGAGTGCAGAAAGAGTGTTGGGATATCTCAAAAATGACCTAGGGAAAGGATTACTGTATACTCAGCAAGACCAACTTAATATTGAAGGATACTCTGACGCAGATTGGGCAGGGTGCACTGATACTAGGAGGTCTACCACAGGGTACTGCATCTTTCTAGGGGGTAACCTGGTTGTATGGAGAAGTAAAAAGCAGGAAGTTTGTTCTACATCCAGTGCTGAGGCTGAATACAGGGCGGTTGCTATGGGAGTTACAGAAATGCTATGGTTGAAGATCCTTCTAGCAGATATTGGAATTGAAATGGAAGAGAAGATGAAGATGTACTGCGACAACAAATCTGCGATTAACCTTGCAAATAATCCCGTCCTGCATGACAGAACCAAACACGTGGAGATTGATCGCCACTTCATACGGGAACGCATTGATTCAAAAGAGTTGATCCTGCCTTATATGAAGTCTGAAGATCAAATTGCAGATGTTTTAACCAAAGCCTTATGTACATCTCAATTTGAAAAAAATGTGAGCAAGCTTGGTATGTTTGACATGTATGCCAAGCTTGAGGGGGAGTGTTAGAATATATTGTGTAAGGGAACCGGGTCTGGATATGGACCCGGTCCCATGGGGCATGGGAACCGAGAGTGGCTCGGTACCCTAGGTGGGTTTCCTCCTTATAATCCCACTTAGTGTTGTGTTGTTGATTAAGTGGAATATAATTTTCTCTCTCCTAGGGTTGCGGTTGTGTCCCTAGGTTAGAGCTTCTCCGTGGTTTTTCACCTCTTCTTGAGGTTTTCTACGTATATCGTGTGTTTCTTCTCTTTTCCTCTGTTCCGTTGCATATTTCTACAGTAAGAAAATTGATAAAATTTCAAGAACACACATTTCTCGCCTCATAGAATGAATGATTAACCTATTATTTCTCAGTGGATAAATCGATCAATTGCATTAGACAATTGACGCAGATTGGTGAAAAAAATGGTTTCAAGAAAACGAGTTGGTTCATCACTTATTAGGCAGAATGACTGGAAGCTACACACATCTCATGAATCAGTGTCAATGTTTTGTTGTCAGTTTCAAATCACTTCATTTTTCATATACACTGACATCTGTACTCTTGAAGGGAGGAACAGATGCATTAATCGTTTCCCTGCCCTGCACCGTATTTTGCCTCAACTTCATCTATTGCAAACTGAGCTCCCTCTGCAAGTTGTTGATTGTCTCTTGGTTCCGATGCGTAGAGCTGCAAATCCACTGTCCTCCCTGGACTGATCTGCCTGTGTTGATTGTACGCTCTTCCGATTATCTAGTTTGTGGCCTAGGCACTACTGCAGTTTTAGTGTACAGCTGTGGAGCAGTTTCTCTTCCTTTATGTTTGCCTGATTTGTAAGGCTCGATTTTTTGCTGAATAAAGGTCGAGAGACCTCTCTCCCGCTGATTTGTATCAGAAATAGTTGTAGAAGCATAACGAAAAATAAATGAGCTAGTGTAGTGGTTCCCTATAGTGTTCTCTTGTGTCTAAGAGTCTGTACAGTCCTTTGCTTTATTTTGCATTGTACTTTCTTTTCTTATGTTAAATCATTTGCTTACGCTTGTTTACTTGTAAGGGAGTACCCTCCCACCAGTCTAAGTGCCATGTATTGGGATTCTTAGTTTTGGGTGGTCGGCATGAGAATCCTTTATGCGGCTTCGGCCATCCTATGTAAGCAAAGTTCAGATCATTCTCCTTTCTTACATCTCTCGTGATGTACAAGTTTTTCAAGTTGAATACATTGCAAGATTTCTTTATTCACAAAGCTTTCTTTATGCACTTGTTTTCCTAAAACAATCTTTGTACCCCTTTCGGTAGTTCGAAGGCTGACGGCAACTAGGTTCTTGCCATGCCACACGGGCTGAAGGAGTCAGCCCGTGACAACTGGTATCAGAGCCCCAGGTTCTGCTCAATCTGGGAAAGCAATCAGAGAGTCAGTGTAGAACTACATGCCGGCGATCGCTAATCAAAGAGGATGTCCTGGCGACTCAATACAATCTGCGAAGCACCAAGGGCAAGGGAGTAGCCCAATCTGAAGAGATGGGTACATCCCAGGGTCAGGAAGACCTGGCCGAGGTAGTGAACAAGCTGGTTGCCAACGTAGCTACTCATGAAGAAGCATTGGACAATGCACCCGAGTCCTTCGGTGAAATGAAGGATGAGATGAAAACCATGCGAGAACAAATGGCCGATCTTGTAGCCATGAATCGGTCAATTACTGACACAGTGACTGCTCTGCAAGCTGAAGTCAAGGAACTTCAGATAAAGAACCGCACATTATAGCGACAAGTCTCTGTAGGTGGAGGTAACGATCGACCAGTAAGGGTCGATGTTCAGAGGCCAGCAAAATACAATGGAAATCGGGATAGTCGAGTGATCAACAACTTTTTATTCCAATTGAAATACTATCTGGACCTTCGAGGCATTGTGGGAGATGACCTTCAGGTCAAGACTGCAGCCATGTTGCTTGAGGTCGATGCTGTGGCATGGTGGAGACGAAAATGACTTGACATTCAAAAGAGGATATGCCCAATAGACACTTTCGATGATTTTCAGCGAGAGTTGAGGACTTACTTCATGCCCCCGAATGCCAATGCTTATCCAATGGTTAGTGAATTGAAACATACGGGATCCTTGCGAGACTATGTGAGGGCTTATCAAAGGCTCATGTTAGATGTACCAGATATGTAGGAACAAGATAAACTAAACTGGCTTATTTTGGGACTTCAACCGTGGGTACAATCTGAAGTGAAAAGGTGTAGTCCAGAGACCTTGGAGGATGCTTATGTGGTAGCAGAACGCTTGGCCGATACCCAGCGCAAGAGCTGCACTAACACCTTCAGGCCTTCGAAGAAGCCTTACCATAGAGGAAAGAAAGACGATCGACGGGAACGTAAAGATGAATCATTGACTCAGCATCAAGTCGAGAAGAGATATTTCTTTCATAAAAACGGCAGCTCTCAGCATAGAGTGTTGAAATGTTGGTTTTGTGAAGGTAGCCACTTAGTCAAGCAATGTTCGAAGCATCTAAACAAAAACAATCAAGCAAGCTCTTCAAGGCAATCTGCTAATACGGCACAAGATGAAGAAGGGAAAGGACCAAAGATGGGTGCACTTCAACTTCTGAACACCCTAAAAAGGGAGGAGAAAACGAGGTGATAGCGACAACTTCCAACGAGCTCATGTACCTAGAGATTCTGGTAAATAGAATGTCTACAATGGCCATGGTAGACACGGATGCCACGCACAACTTCATCTAAGATGAAGAGGCGAGGAAATTGGGTCTCACCCTTGAGAAGAGAGAGTTATGCATGAAGGCGGTAAACTCAGAGGCAAAACCAATCCGAGGAGTGGCCCGAGATGCGGTTGTGAAGATTGATAGTTGGTCAGGAAGAGCCAACTTCTCGATGGTCCCGATGGATGATTTCCAGATGATCTTAGACATTGAGCTCCTTAGTACAGCAAAGATGGTCCTAATGCCACACTTACGCAGTATCAGTAACATGGACGAGAAGTCTCCTTGTATGGTTCCAGCAATATCGGTTAAAAGGGATAAGGACAAGGTTGTGATGATATCCGCTCTTTAGTTGAAGAAAGACCTAAAGCACAATGAAGAGACGTACTTGGTGCAATCAAGGAAGTGACTAATGACTCCCCTGGTTTGGTCCCATAGGCGCTTGCGCCTATCTTAGCAGAATTCGCAAGAACAATGCCTGCGGAGCTCTCTAGACAGCTGCCACCTCGACGTGAGGTGGATCATGCCATAGAACTCATTTTTGATTTCAAACCCCCAGCAATGGCACCTTATCGGATGGCCCCTATAGAATTGAAAGAACTTCAGCGATAGTTGGACGAGATGCTAGCTGGAGGTATAATCAGACCCTCCAAAGCTCCTTTTGGTGCACCAGTGTTATTCCAAGCAAAACATGATGACACCAAAAGGCTATGTGTGGATTATCGAGCGCTGAACAAGGTAACAGTGAACAACAAGTATCCCTTACCTTTGATTGCAGATCTTTTTTATCAGCTAGGCGGAGCTCGAGTATTTTCCAAGTTGGACCTTAGATTGGGATATTGGCAAGTTTGGATTGTTGACGGTGATGAGTCGAAGACAACTTGTGTCACTTGCTACAGTGCCTTTGAATTCTTAGTAATGTCGTTTGGGTTGACGAATGCCCTAGCCACTTTTTCAACTCTAATGAACAAGATATTCTATTTGTACTTAGGTAAGTTCATGGTAGTCTATCTTGATGATATTGTAGTGTACAACGGCTCAATGGGAGATCATGTGGAACACCTGCGGACAGTGTTCAAGGTGTTGAAGGAAAACAAACTATATATGAAGCACCAGAAGTGCTTATTCGGCTAACAAGAAATCAGTTTTTTCGGTCATATAGTGGGTAAAGGTCAGCTGCGAATGGACACAGAAAAGGTGAGGGCTATTCAGGACTGGAAATCGTCAACCAATGTACTGGAGTTGCGTTCCTTTCTCGGTTTGGTGAACTATTATCGGCGATTCATTGAGGGGTATTCTTTGATAGTTGTGCCTCTCACTGATTTACTAAAGAAGAACCAAACTTGGGCTTGGAAAGGACTTGAAGAAGATGCCTTTGAGAGATTGAAGAGGGCCCTGATATAGGAACCTGTACTCAGGTTACCCGACCACTTGAAGAAGTTTGAAGTCCATACGGATGCATCAGATTTCGCTATTGGCGGATTGTTGATGCAGGAAGGTCACCCGGTTGCCTACAAAAGTAGAAAGCTTAAGGATGTGGAGCATCGGTATTCTATTCATGAAAGGGAGACGACAGCCATTATCCAATATCTTCGTACATCGAGGCATTATTTGTTGGGATCTCAGTTTGTGGTGAAGACTGATATCACCTTTCCTTTCAAGAAATTGTCATGAATTCTGACCTTTTTGGTATGATGAGTACTGACTTTTCCATAATGAGTCCTGACCCTTCCAGAAGTTTGGAAAATTGAGCCTGAAATAGGCCCGATGACAGGAATTCCTTGCAGAATTTGATTTTGCCATGGAGTACAAGGCAGAGAGGACAAACGTCGTAGCCGATGTACTAAGTCGGAAGGTAGAGTTGGCAGCCACTCGGACGACATCATCCGAAGCACAATTTGAAAGTGCTCTTCTCGGGTGTATTTGAGAAGGCATGAAGCAGGACCCTGTGGCAAGCATTTGGTCGAGACAGTTGAAGTGGGAAAAACGTGACGATTCTGGTTGTGGGATGGACTTCTGATGGCGAAAGGTGGACGAGTGTTCATACCTAGATGGGGAAACCTTCGGCGAGCATTGCTGAAAGAATGCCATGACTCGTTGTGGGCTGGCCATCCTCGTTAGGAGCGAACATTGGCGCTCCTCGAACGTGGTTACTACTGGCCACAAATGCGCGATGATATTGAAGCATATGTAAAAACATGCTTGATTTGCCAGCAGGACAATGGAACAAATCAAAAGACTTCCAGCCTCTTGGAGCCTCTTCCTATTCCAGAACGTCTGTGGGAATGCCTCTCCATGAAGTTCATCGTCAGCTTACCCAAAGTTGACGGCTTCAGCTCCATCCTTGTGGTTGTGGCAGATTCTCAAAGTATGTCACATTCATCTCAGCCTCTAAGGAATGTCCCGCGGAGAAGACGGCGGAGTTATTTGAGAAGCATATAGTCAAGCATTGGGGCGTGCCAAAAAGCATTGTAAGTGATCTTGACGCCCGCTTCACAAGGAAGTTTTGGCGTGAAGTATTTCGTTTGCTGGGTTCAGATTTATTATTCTCAACAAGTTTCCACCCGCAAACTGATGGCCAAACTAAGCAGATCAACAGATTGCTGGAACAGTACCTTCGGCACTATGTCAGCGCGAACCAGAAGAATTGAGTGAAATTATTGGATGTAGCTCAATTTTGCTACAATTTGCAAAAGAACGAGTCTTCTAGACATAGTCCGTTCGAGATAGCCACTAGGTAGCAACCGTTGATGCCTCATACCATTGCAGGCCAAGAAAAGGGACGGCCCACTTTTGCCTACCAGTTCATTCGTGATTGGCAGGAACAGACGGACATGGCTATGGCGTTCTTACATAAGGCCGCCAAGAAGATAAATAAGTTTGCAGATCAGAATCGACGGCCAATGGAATTCCAAGTGGGTGATCAAGTCCTCGTGAAGCTTTATCCTGATCGCACGGGCATCTTCCGTGGTCAACACAAGTCATTAATCCGCAAATACAAAGGCCCCTTTACAGTGAAGAGAATCGGTAAATTAGCTTACAAGCTAGACTTACTGCCAGACTTTAAGGTACATTCAATGTTCCATGTCTGTAACCTGAAGCCCTTCTACTTTGATGAGAAAGACTCTGACAGAAGCATCCCAGAACGAGACCCGATCATAAAGCGAGCCCCGTCGACCAAGCGAGCGATGGACCGACAGATGGATGAAATTCTTTGACACAAAACAAACTATCTAGGGGAGCCGAAGAAGTACCAAGTGAAGTGAATAGGCGAACAAAATCCAACCCTATATAATCCGTATGAAGCAGCACTATCCACTGGAAGTCAAAGCCTATCTTGAAGCTGCTAGTGTCGAGGAAGGCGCTTGATTTGAAGGGGGGAGCATGTTCCCTTGTGTCTAAGAGTTTGTATAGTCATTTGCTTTGTTTTACATTGTACTTCATTTGCTTAAGTTGAGTCCTTTGCTTACGCTTGTTTACTTGTAAGGGAGTACCCTCCCACCGGTCTAAGTGTTATGTATTGGATTCTTAGTTTTGGGTGGTCGGCATGGGAATCCTGTAAGCGGCTTCGGTCATCCTATGTAAGCAAAGTTGAGATCATTCTTCTTTCTTACCTCTCTCATGATGTACAAGTTTTCCAAGTTGAATACATGGTGAGATTTTTTTATTCACAAAGCTTTCTTTATGCACTTATTTTCCTAAAACGATCTTTGCGTCCCTTTCGGTGGTTCGAAGGCTGACGGCAACTAGGTTCTTGCCGTGCTGCACGGGCTGAAGGAGTCAGCCCGTGACAATTAGTGAGCCTTGCTTAATTTGAGTGACAAAGGTTGAGTGGTGCTCTACACCTGGCAATATAAGGCTAACTAGTATAAGTGCTACTGACCTAATGCTCACTACAAGGACCTAATGGAAATTCTAATAGGTGATGCCATTGCAAAAACGTAATAGAAAACTTCAAATATCCTAGCCTAGAAGCCTTTGCTTGAAAATATAGTAAGAATTATGCAAAGTAATATAAATATGCATCGAGTGATGAGAATATGATCACGTATAATTCCTACAAATGAAGTGTAAATTATTGTAAGTTTATACATATTTCAAAAAAAATAAAAATCTCCAGCAACATGGACTATGTTTATATGTTATTGCATGTAAATGCATGAAACGATGCTAAGTTCAAGTTTTTTTATTGGCTTAATGTTTTCCAAATGCTTATATAAATGCATGGTGGAGTTTTTGTGGGCAACATATCTCGGAACCTTCTTTAGACATCACCGATCTATTGGGATAAAACCTAAGGGTTTAAAGGGCTTGTCGTAAAAGCTCAATGCAAATGGTGATTCCTATAAAAGTGAGTTAGGCTAGTCGGGTTTTTTGTACCATAGGATGTGCATTAATCTAAATATTTTTTTCTTTTATTTTTGTTTGCTTTGGCTATTCCTTTGTTTTCTAATTTAAGGAGGAGTTTGACCTAGCATAAAATGCATCAATAAATTACAACATTAGTCATGCATTCGTGTGCTTTCATTAGTATTTGGCAGCCATGGTTCCAATTTCATTCAAATAGACTTAAATTGAGAAAGTTAGGTGAACAAATTTGTAAATAAATCTAGATCCAAGGACAACTGATCTAAGATGGATCCTGTACCAAAGAAGGACCTTAATCAAAGATCCAAGACCCAAAATCTACCATGAGGTTGGCTAAATACCTAGATTATGCCAAAGAAGGCACTACAAACTTGGTTGCCAATTGGAGGAACTTTTGAGATGATCTGTAAATACTATAGAATTCCATGACAGTTAAGGTATAAAGATCCATGATTGCAGGATGCCCAGACCTTGGTAAATCCTTGTCCCTTGCTCATTCTCATTCTTCTAAGCCCATAAGCTCTGTCGACCTCAACCACAACCTCATTCCTTGCTATATCGGCCTATTTCTCAACCCCCCTGTTACTACTAATACCATCTCATTCCCCAATTGCTGGGCCATGCTTATTCTTAACGATGCTGATTGATGCAATTTTTGATGGTTAAGCACAAAAAAATATTGGCATTGGAATAATTGGAAGTCATACATCAATTATAGCTTTCAGCTTCAATACAGTGAGACTTCAATCATATCCACAAGGAATGAAAATCAAGTAATTCTATCCAAGAGATGAATAAAGTTGCACTTAATTAATAGTAAGAGAGTTATGCACTAAATTTCAAACAAAACATTAACTATGCAGTCAAACAACACAAAAAACTCCTAAACTATTGGTCTCAAGGGTCCAAAACCTAATGTCAAAAAATATAACGTAGATTTAGCAATGAGAGTGCAAATGTTCTTCTTATTAATATCTAAACACCAAAAAGGCAACCCAAACTCATAAAAGAGAAAAACAACGGTAGCAAACTATAACCAAGCAAAACCCTAATAATAATCCATAATACTACTATTAATAAATATCCTAATTTAGGGAGAAGCATGACATAAACACATAAACTATACTTTCTTATCTAAACTAGATACCAAGCACTCTACAAATAACCTATTCTAGACTCTAAAATTGATGGAGGAAATATAAATTTGCATGGACTAAACAAAAGAACTATATTGACCTTCTATAGAGGAGAAAATGATTTTAACATAAAATTTTAAATTCCAAAAGTTTTAGGGACCAAACAATGCCCAAAATTCTTGAAAACAAGCTCGTTGGAATCCCATGCTTCAAAGTAAAAACTCCTTTCTATAGAACTCAAAAATCTATTCTGGATCAAAAGATATTAGACATTTCATGACTAATAAAAATCATTTTCTTAAACTTCTGGTGGCCTAGAATGAAGCGAGAAATTGCTGGATATGTTGTTAAATGTTTGAGTTACCACAAAATAAAAGCAGAATATCAATGATTTGTTGAATTACTAGAAGGAATATACATTCCATTATAAAAATGGGATGATAACACCATGAATTTCATGGTGGGATTGCCTCACACCGGGAGGCTGAATGATACTATTCGGGTGATCATCAATCCACTTACCAGGTGAGCCCATTTTCTACCAGCAAGAAACAATAAGTCTCTTAGAGCCTTATATATTTTAATAGGAATGAGATCATCAGACTGCATGAGGTGTAGATATCCCTAATTTCCAATCAGGGTCTATTATTTACTTTTAGATTTTGTGAGCAACTGCAAAGGAGATTAGACACTAAGCTTAAACTGAGTACAACTTTTCATCCCAAAACATATGAGTACCTTAAAATGACAATTCAAACTTTGGAAGATATGTTATGTCTTTGTGTAATAGAATGAAAGGAGACTGAGACAAGTATGTGAAATTGGCAAAATTCACTTATAACAATAGTTGACATTTTATTCTTGGGATGACACCTTTCAAATCACTATACGGGAAACCATGCAGATCGTCTACATGCTGGATAGAATTGGGAAAATGCAAGATTGAAAATCTCTAAGTTCTACAATAATATATTGATAAGTACTACTGATCAGGAAAAAAGTTATTGGCAGCTTACAATCGATAGAAGAGTTATGCAGATAATAGATGCAAAGAGCTTGCCCTTGAGGTAGAAGATCATGTATTTTTTGAAAATTTTGCCAACTAAGGATGTTTTCAATTTGGTGCAAACAGAAAACTACGCCCCAAATATGAGCAACCATTTAGAATCCTAAAAAAATCGGGAAAATGGCCTATAGATTATCTCTCCTAAATCTAGTCATGTCCATGATGACGTTCATGTCTCTATGCTTCAGAAATATGTGGCTGATCCAACACATATAATAGATTGTAAGAATATTCAACTAAAAAATAATCTGAGTAATGCAAGAAAAGTCTATTTGCATACTAGCTATAAGGGAGCAACTGCTAGAAGTCAAGTAGATTCTGCTGGTAAAGGTAGAGGCAATACAATAAACTCAAGGAATGTACCTAAGAACCAAAGTTAGACATGAGACAAAGAAAATTTTCCTCCTTCAAATTTAGGTATTTATGCCTATAAAATGCATATCAATACAAAAAAGTAGTTATTGTAAAGTAAAGGCAAAATTGGAAGTCCAAGCACTTCAAAATTCAGGAGTTCAAGAGTTCCATAATTCCAATAGCATTTGCAAACTTAACAGTATATAAACCTTGCTTAATTTTGAAACCTCTATAGATAAAAAAATCAAATAAAAGCTCAAACATAGATCAAGAAAATGTTCACCTTTGAAAATTTAATAGTGGACCCAAGCTTTGAACTTCCTTCTAAAAATTTTTTAGTAAAATTTCAGTCTTTCTTCCTAGACCTTGGTGTCTTAATTCTACCATTTAAAGATGCCCCAATTTAGGGCAATGAGAGTAAATGCTAGATCATGCAATGAGATGATTTAGTCACCATAGTGACGAAGATCAAATGAGAAGAGAATGTAATAGGAGGACAAGAACTGTTTGTTTTATTGAATATACAATGGTTGACACTTCATTATCCCAAATTGCAATATCCATGAGTTCTAGATTGCATAATAGAAGTGTGATTTTGACATTTCCTTTAGTTTTCTTATATTTCTTCCAAGTAGATTAGAGACAAAATCTCTGATATGAATGTCATAGGTCCATTTGGTTTATTTTTAATTTATTTATCTCTTTGTTGTCCAATTTAGGTCAAATTTAGTTTATTTACACTGTAATATTTATTCTATTAGGGATAGGGGTGATTCATATGGTTTTTCTCATTTAATTTGCCTTGCAATTAGTGAACTAACTTCACTTTTTGTGTGTTTTACAAGGTTTGGATCTTTCAACCGGACTTGTGTCCTGATTGAGAAGAATAAAAATAAAGCATTAGAGTAAACAACTTTGAGTAGTAATTTAGGAACTTTATCATGGTCAATTTTCCTGTGGGATTGTTTGACTCTTCTTTGAATGGACTGAGTGTTCTCTTGAGAGCTTTTGATTACGCTTTTGAGTGAAACACTTGTGTTTATGATTAATAAAGTCAAGTTTATGTAGAATTAAGCACTTAAACCTTAATCCATAGTAGATAATCTGCATTCACCGTTATATTTGAGGTTCAGTTGTTTTGTTATTAATGTGTCTTCTCAACTGTTTTCAATGATATCTATGCTCTTAAAAGGTCTTTCATGAAAACAATGCATGACATGTCAAGTGGTGCAGTCGCAAAGAACTTATTTGGTTCTCTTGAGCACAAAGAAATGGAAACAAGAAAATTGGAATGTGGTTTGGAGATCTCAACATATCTTATACTGTGAGTCAAGAAACACTAGATCGAATGGAAGAAAAGGAAGAACTTCCTCTCATAGCGATGTGCATGGAGATATCAAAATGGCCTATTAGATGAGGAGTTGGTAGATACTAGATTGAAATGAAGAAAAAGAAAAACTTGCTCTTTGTGCATGCAGACCATGCTCCTTGCATATGACACGATGCTCCTTGTGCATATAAATTGTATTCCTTGTGTACACCTCCTCACAAACGCAAACTGCACTCCCCAACATCTGAAAACTGCCCTAGTTGCATATGCAAATCATGCTCCTTGCATACACAATTGCGAAAAAATCTTATTTATTATTAAATCATTATTTGATTTAGATAGATACCAATAAAGATTCCTAGTTTCCTGTTCCAGCAATATCAAATTGCAACTGAAGACTCCTATTTTTTTGATATGTCAATTTATCCCGATATTAACTCATTTCGTGTGATTTAGACGAATCTCAGTAAAGATTCATCATTTTTGAACATCAAACTACTAGATCCAGTGGTCATGATATGATTACAAAAATGTCATAATGATGATATTTTCACATGGTCAAGATTCATTTAAAAAATCACATCTTCCTTACCTCCAATAGGTGAAGCTTCTCAGTGCTTTTGGTGCATGAGTTTTTTCTCCTTTTTTTTTTGCTTTTTTTCGGTTCTACAATTGGTCAGGAAAACACATTCTGATAGAGAAGTTAGCACCTATGTCCTGGGGTAGATGATGATCTCAATGATGAAAATAGAAGTATGTGTTTTATTTTCATCATCATCATCATCAACATCGACCTGTGACATAAGGTGCTCACATCACTTGGTGTTTCTATGAACAATTGTACAAAGCTAAAGAAAAGCAACCCAACAATTGAGGAAAAGAAAAACTTGCTCTCTCATGGCAATGTCCTTACACAAACAAGTGACCTAGCAGCTAGGGTTTCCATAGTTTAAGAAAAATGTCTGTAGGTATGCTAGTGGACATAGCAAATAGTGCTTTATCTTATATATCCAACAAAAAAAGAGTAAAATTTGGGAATAAAAGAACATATATACTTGTATTTTCCAACGACTACTTCACAAGATACTGACAAAAATGCACATCAGGCATAAAATAAATTGAAAATTGTAGATATTCAACATGACAAATTTTAAACTATTGTGCTACGTCTTCTAATTCTCAATTTAAATTGCATTTAAATTATAAGAATTTTCGGTCAAGTCCATGGGTTTTTCCAAAATATGTAGTCCATGTACATGAAGACACCCCACAACCAACATGGTTTCCTTGTAGGGGGATTGGCAATATGCAATTACATTTAAATTTACCAACACATAATTGAAGTTATTGTTTGAAAAAACAAACCTAAAACATAGCATACATAGTTAATAATAATATTTTTGCAACTGACAAGGCTAGTTTGTCTTATTGACCAAGAAATGCACATAGTCTATGCAATACTTATCACAATGGAAGTTTAAGGATTTGCAAAGGTGGATGGTTTTCTTGGCAAAGTTAATCATATATATACCCAACGCTTGGCCAGACCCAACAAAGTTGATGACAACATTTGCATTATTGAAAATACATAAAAGTTGGTGAAATACTCAAAGCTTGCTAACTTTGAACTTAGAAAATATGGAAGGGTCAGTATTATCATTTGAAGGTGATTGCAGTCTTCCACAATATTGTCCATGTTGGGGGATGAGTGTCCTTATATCTCTAAAGTGTTGGCTAGTCAAGCTTTCTCCCAACATTTGTTGAAAATATGAAATGCAATTGTAGTAGGCAGTTACTGCAGCCTTATGGTGTTCCCTCAAATAGCTGCACATTTTGGTGAAGTTTACAATGCAATGATGAGGGCTTATATCACTAGTACATCTTTGGAGGATGGGTATGGTACACATCCCCCTCATTACTATGCCTAGCTACTTCACATATATTTGGGTTTCTCTTTGAGTGTTCTTGTTGTTTATTCTGCAATAGGACAACAAAAAATGCTAGGAAAGCATTTCAACGGTTGATTTTGAGCACAAGCATGCATGCAAGCATAGCTCTCCATCTTATAAGCCATTTATGCCTCAACTCAAGATGAGTGAAAAAAATAAGTGGTTGGATTTATCAGAAAGCCTTCACAATGGCATATGAAGAGGTGTTTGGTTGCTTGTGCCTGAAGCCTTCATGAATACAACCCTTCATGTACTGAGACCCTTACCAGGTGCAATAGGTGAATACCAAAACCCAACTCTATGTGGTGGTAAGTAATGTCAACTAAGGGAACATAAATATTTCCAAACAAAAGTAATGATTGAGGAAAACATTCACTTGGAAATAAAAACATTAGATATTTTCCAACAAAATAATGTTGAGGAAAATATTTCCTCATAATAAGAACATTAGATAATAACAAAGGCAGGACCCCCAAAAAGCACTTTACAAATGTATCCATCTATGTTTCGTATCAATTGCATATACAAATAATTGTTCATACAGCTCTCTTCACAATGTGCCAATTGCACAATGCATGCAAACAACATCACCCCACGAGTATTCCTCTGCAAAACATGTTTTATCTCACATCAAACTAAAGTATTTTTCTATAAATATGTTTATGTTGAAGGTAGACTATATCACTATGTGTTCTCTATCACATCACTCTACGGGCTATGTCAGGTGCATTCACATGCTATGATGACACATCATATGACATGTTGAGTGCACTTTGCATTCTTTCATGTCCATTTGGCATGCTATGTCACATGCACTTTGCAAGTATTCATTTGTAAAATGTCATTTGCACTCTATATATATATGGGATGGCAGTTCGTGTGCTATGTCACACACACTTTACATGCTATGCTATGTTACATGCACTTTGAAAGCATTCATTTACAAAATGTCATGTGCACTCTATATGTATGGGATGGAACTTTGTGTGCTATGTCACACGCACTCCACATGCTATGCCAAGTTCACTTTACAACTATGTCGTGTGCACTTGGCATGCTATGTCACATGCACTCTATATGTTATCGCAGAATTCCATACATCCATTCCTACAAAATCAGATAATATATATATAGTAAGTTGTTTGTACATGAGAATAAATGCATTAAAGGTGCAAACTTGTGAGTAGTAATAACTTTGTGTGGCAACAATGTGGCAACAATAAGGACTCAATGGTTCCACCGCATAGTGCACTCTATAGATTGTTCAGGTTTCTTCATCTTGTGACTCAATGGTTTCAGTTATGTTCTGTCATATCCTTATTTTCATTGTTTTCATCTTTAGCAACCTTTCTAGGATATATTTTGACCTTTTATGCACATGATCAGAAGCGTAGAACTTCCTTTTAATGCTTCTTATAGTGTGGCGTGATCTCATCAACATCAACAACATTTACCTCCAACTTATTGAACATGATGTTAACCTTTAGATAGACTTTCTCGTGAGTTGTAGTTGGCTACTACTGTTGGGGTCACTTTCGCTTCATATATGCATGTCACCAAAACTTTTCAGCACCTTTCTTTGAAACTCTACTATTTATTAGTCAGTTCTTCATTTTTTGAGGCAATTATAGCAACAAGCATGAAGAAGCGATATAAATATTGGTAATGGGATGCTACAAGACAAATGTTGTTGCCTGATTTAGTAACTACAAATGTGTAGCAACTCGTCTCAGCATTCTTGGTTCAATGTCATAGCATGTAGGGCTCAGGTATCTCACTAATGTTCTCCTGCATCAATGGATTTAACACATGTTGGCAAAGAACACAACTAAATTCAAAATTTTCTACACAAGCATTGAAGTGTGTTGGTTTTTGTGTTGCATGTCCCTACATAGTCCTCTACATGGTATATGTGCACATTGTCCTTGTATGCAATGTTGGTAGCTTTAGCAAATTAAGCTTTCACCCGCTTGAACACATTGACATATATACATCTACAATATACATCAACACATTCATCACCATTGTCATTTTGAGGTGAGTTCTTTACAATGTAACTGCAACTTATTGCATTTAAGAGTTTCTACAAACCACTCATTGACAAAAAAAATCAAAAACTTGTAAACATAAGTAAAGTTCTTCTTATGGATCACACACATACTTATAACATTCTACATGTTCATTATATCTATAGAAAAATACTATTAGTTGTATGTCAGTGCCAACTTCTCTTTGTCCTTGTATAACCTTTGCAACTAGCTAATGTCATGTAATTGGTATTAATAATTCATTTCCCTCCACATCAATAGGAAAAATCCTTGATTTTGCAATTTCAGCATGTATCTTGACAAGCACTCCATGAGCCTACTTTTTATTTAAAATGTGCCCTATATGCTTTGTTGCATTTTGTAATGTATGTCATAAGAACAAATGATAATGTATATCTACTAGAATATGCTATGGATGCTCTAATGACATCGTCCTCATCTATTGACACAAGTTATAGGTGCACGTCATTCATTGCTTAGTAAAAACCATTAAACACGACCGAACAAAACATTCTATTATTTGGTCATATAAGAATGCAGCACCAAACCTGCAACATTGTACGTGATTGTTCATGTTTTAAATTGTGTAAAAGGCCATTAATGAATGTTGATCTTTATTGTGGTGTTGAACCCATGAACATCATTAAAGCACTAACAGTATACCACAATTGAGTATTTGCTTGAAATGTGTGTCTCTTTAGAAACATGTGATAAAATTGAAACAATGCAGATATTTTCTTGAAATATATTCACTGCATATCCATCATCATCCAATTGAAGAACATTACAAACTTCATGGTTTATGTTTGATATCTTTTGTAGACAATCTACTATAGAATGAGTTTCGCTGCTCTTCAAGGTGTATCCTCTCCTTTGTTGGAAGTGATTCTTTAGATTAGATAGTGTAAAATGTACATTCATGCACCTACCACTCAACCTACTAATGCAATTATATGTCTAGCTTGAAGTAGTGCTTTTTACAGGCAAAAAGGAATCTTGACATGCAATCTTGATGTGAAAATTGAATTACTTGTCTCTGTACCAAAGAAATAGAGGCGAGACCCATCCTATCAGTGCAAGGATCATATGTTCCTAGTGTCTTTACCCGGGGTAGCCAATCCAAGGTCCAAAACTACTTTGCTTAAAGCAACTGCTGATGT
Source organism: Nymphaea colorata (assembly GCF_008831285.2). Classification (NCBI taxonomy): domain Eukaryota; kingdom Viridiplantae; phylum Streptophyta; class Magnoliopsida; order Nymphaeales; family Nymphaeaceae; genus Nymphaea; species Nymphaea colorata. The sequence goes on along the minus strand of NC_045147.1, from coordinate 7,069,871 downwards.
TTTGATCCTAATAACATTGTGAACATGTGCTTATGAATGTAAAGTTTGAAATGGAATTGGTTTTAAAAAGCTAGAAGGACTCTCAAGGTGTCAGTTGTAATATTACCAAAACGCCTTTATCATCATTGGGCCATCACATGAAACCTAAGAAAATATGATGCATGGAAACTTGAAAATCTAATTTGGAACATGAGATTGAAATCAGAATGGGTGCTGGAATCATGGTACAAATTTGGTTTTGTAAATGGATTAGAAGATTGATCTTGAATACTAGTTTGGAACATAGCTAGAAAATGAAATTTGAAAGATTGAATTTTCAAAATAAAGTAAAAAGTTTAAAACATGTTGGAAATCAATGATGCTCATTTGAAATTGTACCTAGAGGATGCAAAGACATTGAACCTTATCTAGGTAGAAATCTTCAGATGGCTACACGGATGGTGTCAGACCCACATTGTTTTATGAGAAAATGGTTCATGTGTATAACGGCATTTGTGTATTATCAACTCATAAAAACTTGCAAATAATCATGTGTGCGTGCATGACAAGCCAATCTACACAAGTATAACATAAAACTAAACAATATACAATGCAATCTTATTTAAAACCAGAACATAGTAAGTAAAACTAGAAATTAGAACATGTGTGTGATATGAGATTGCATGGTAACATGGGAAGGCTGTTGGAAAGTGTCCATTTCTTTCACTTTTATGTCTCTTATTAAAGTCTTAGATGCCTACATGTATGTGTGAATACATGATACTAAGTAATATGATGTAAAAGGAAGGTAGCATATGTTATAAACCATGATTTGTAAGTGGAACATGAAAAACTCTTTCCTTACACATGCCAAATGCCTAAACAAATGTTATTGTGACATGATCATACATAGAAACCACTAGCAAATGCAAATAAAGTGACTTGAACTAAGCTTGTTATGGAATATGCAAGAATGAAACATGACATAACATAACATGTTAGGGAAACTAGTTTATACGACCCACCAAACTATTCAAAAGCTCATGAAACGGGATGTCACCTATCTACCCATATTGGAAATACCTATTTCTTGGATAATATGCACAATTCCAACCTGAAGCATGGGGGAGAAAGAAATAAGACGTTGACATTTTATTTGTTATGAAAATGAAACATGACGAGCTAGATTTTGAAGATGACTTAAAATTTGGATGAAATGAACCTAACTGACTTCAAAGCATGAACAAAGAATGCCCACATGTTGCACAATGCATATTAAATGAAAAATGAGAATTGGACGTTGAATCAATATGTTAAAATTTCACTTTTCTAACAAAAGAATATAAAACTTGAGCCGGATGTGTAAACATATAAAATTTTTACAAGTCCAAATGATTGTTGTACCTTTCATCATGAGATTTTCAAATTGGTTTTCAAAAACCAAATTTCAAGAACAATGGTCATTTCTAGACAAAACAAGTATGTTTCATACAACGTTGAGCACCTAAAACCAAATCACCTAGGTCACCACCATTGAAAATGACCATTTACCCCTACATCCTATCATTATGACAAGAAAAACATGGATTTTCACCAAATTTCTAAGAATTGCCTAAACATTTGAGCAATTAGGTCATTCCTCAACTTTACAAGACCTTAGGAGTTGTTTGAGACAGCTCACTAGTTTATTCAGCTCAAAGCCAACTCGCTCCAACCTTGTCAGCTCATTGATACCATGCACCTACCAATTCTGGAACACCAAGACCATGTCAAACCAAATCAAGCTAAACATAAGCTTTCTTCATTACTTTCAGTTCTGGGATCTAGATTTGAGTACTGGAGCATTGTCCTAAAATCATAGTGATACTCTCACCAACTCTAGTAGGTCTGAGCTATAATTCTCATAACGTACACCATGTTATTTCATGCCAAGCTAGGACCACATTCTTTAGTGCCTAATTCGAGTATTTTGGACTTTGTTATAGTTCATTCATTCGAATTTGAGCTCATTTCCATTTTACAAATTAACTAAGGTTCAGACACTTGATTTCAATGTAGCTCAATCTTTCGAGTTGAATTCTGTTCAATCGGGAATCAATTTCTCAATTTCTTCATATGGTTGCAATCTGCAATACTTCAAGAGAGTAGCTCCAACTTTAGATTCAATGGAGATGGCTCCAACTTTAGATTCAACGGAGGTGGCTCAAATTGAAAGTTCCCATTTTACCCTTTCCCAGGCTTCAGAAAAGGGCCATTGTACTATCTGTAAAATTTGAATTCTTGAGTTTTGGATAGACAAATGAGGTGACTTTTCAACCAAATCACAAGATGTCTTATTTTTACGCTGCACACGTACCAGTGTGGACAGCCGGCCCACACAACCCATCAGTTTCAATCCTCTTTCTAGGGATATTTTGGTCATTTGTCACTATGCACATATTTTTCATAAAACTAACTTAGGAGCCACAATTTCCAAAAAAAGTACCTAGGCTGAGCTTACTAAACCTGCATGCAATGTAGGTCTGAACCATTTTCAAAACTAAACCCAACCTAGGTCCAACATATGTGACTTAGCCTAAACCCACCTAGCCCAGGTCAAGCTAGGCCCAGTCCCACAATGATTTATATTTCAAATCCAGATCTCTTATCCAAGTTTTAATTTCATATATGGATCTCATATCCAAATCTCAGATCTAAGATCTATCTTTATAAATCTAGATCCATTATTCCAAATTTCAGATCCTAGTATCATATCATGCTCTCATAATCTACATTATTATATCATATCCATATCCATCTTCTAGAATATTTTTTTAGATTTGGACCTTGATCTAGTTCCAATATCAGACCCAGATCCAAGATCCACATGTGAGTTTAATGCATATCATATTTCAAAAAATGCATCATGATTTTCTCACTCTATGCATAATGTCAAGTCATATGAAAGGAGATGAATAATGCAAAATCCGTTGTTGAGCACTCTGACACAAACATAATCGAAATCGGTGCCCATATGTGGTTGGAATGAACATTTTCTCCAATATATCAATTTTATTCTACGCTTAAATGTGTATTTTCTCTACTTCATATTCTCACATTGTTCATTATGCATGTTCAATGTCAATCCAAATCATTTATAATGACTTGATCAAGACGTCTTCGTGCATGCATCGCTTTTCATAGAATAGAATTCAGATCAAGAATGAGAACGCTATGAACATTTTTCAATTGAAAAACTCATTTTAAGATATAGTTTGTGTTTTTGAAAGTGAGGAGGAGGACTAAAAGTTTAGTCCTTCATCTCAAGGAAGATCAACGCCCTCACTACTATAAAAAGGGGTCATGCTCCCCCCCCCCCCCCCCAACCTCTTTTGATGCAAATTGAGGAGCTATCAAGTAGCCCAACAAAATTTGGAAAAATTCCAAACAAGTGCTTAAAAAGGTTTTGCTCATTTCAAATTAAAATTTTGAGTATTTCGGTCTTAGTCTTGGTTTGGGCTGCATTAGCACTCAACCTAGATTCAATGAAGCTTAGTGAAGAGGTTTGGGAGTGGGCTTAGTCAGACCTTCAGCTTCAAGTAATTTCTTTTTCCTAAATTTTTGTTTTCTTATTTGTAATTTAGTGTTTTTTTTCTTTTCTTTTCTTTTATGCATGTTTTAGTTTTCCTTTTTGCTTCTAGCATGCGTACTTTAGTTTATTTCTTGCTTAAGTCCTAGGTTTTCTTTATTTTCTTTAGTAATGCTCAAGTTTAATTTATTGTCTTTAAACGCAGAGGGGTCAGGTATGCCTCTTTTGTCCCTCTCCCTCTTTCTTTTAGTTTCTTGTTTTATGTTTAGTTATTTCTTAAATTAAATCATGCATGCAAATCACATTTTTTTATACACCTAGATCACCCTGCACTCATGTGCACCACTTGTTTGAAACTAGATTGGGTCAGCCTAGTAGCATGCCTTGTGGCATTAGCCCTAGCATGTGCACCTGGACTTAGTCTAGGCCTCATGCGCAAGACAATACTCAAAATCATAGCTCTTCTCTAAATGTTTCAAAATTAACCTCTTCAAATGATTTTCAAAACCTTAAGTCATGTAGGCATGGAGTCCAAACCTAGTCGAAGCCCTATAAAACCTAATCCATGGCAGATCTTAGAGCCCATTATCCGTGAACCAGGAACTATAGCCTAGACCTAGCCAATCTCTTCCATACAAGATGAATGAAGTCCATACTAGATGGTTTGACTAGGATCAAGCATGCCTACTCCAATCAAGCCCATCCCAAGTAGGTCCAAACCTAGTTTAGTCAAGACAGAACCCAGTTTCCCCTTGACTGGCCTAGCCTTAGTTACTTAAATCCTTAATCTCAATCCAAAAGGAATCCAATTGAACTAATTCCAATCATGAGATCTAGAATGACCTTGGTGAACCCGGATTTAACTAGATTGGATTGGATCTTGGAATTTATATTTTGGATCTCAAAGCCTAGATTTTGGATCTTGGATCTAAGAGCCCAGATTTTGGGTTGGATTTCAAATAATGAATGTTATACTATAAACCCTTGGCCAATTCCCATAGAATCTGATTCAAGTTGAGGATTTTAAATCTTGGTGATAATTAAATTTGGATGTATTTCATTTGGATGTGGAGTTAGAAGATTACATCATGGATACAAGATCAAGATTTATTGGATCTTTGACCTTGAAGCTTGGATCGTGAATTGTGAACCTCCATACCATAATATGGTATTTTTGGTCTCTATGACAATTTCTATTACAAACTTAGAACAAGAATTACATAAAATTTTTTCATATCATGATGACCCATTCTTGGATTTGGATTCTAGAAATAGATCCACGTCCCTTATCCCTTACATGAGTCCCAGTAATGACCAAACTCCAAGTCTACATAATCCAGTTTTGCATGCATCATATTAGATTTAGCATATTGTTTTGCATTGATCTTTGATGTTCCAAGCATGAACAATATATCAATTTGATTCTCATTTTGTTCATCAGTCTACTTTTATGATTTTAAAACATGCATAATTTCAAAAGTAGGACACATTTGCTTTCTTAGGATTTGGACGACATCAATGTCAATTTAAGAGTTGTTTGATACAATGTTTGCTTCTCTCCCTAATTTTAACTTGCATCTTAGGCCCCGTTGCATTAGAACCAACTATTTGTGCATGTGCCTACAAACTTCATAATTAACCCTCACCTATATGTCCCAATCAACATGTCACAGTATATTATCTATATGCATTAGCTCCGAGTAGATCAATGGGTGGACTAACATACTGGTGGTGGGTATTGGCCCTCTCATCACCCATACTGAGGCATTATCCTATTATATTGGTGAGTAATCAAGGAGAATAGAAATCCATAACTTTTAGAGCCCCGTATGGTAGAGTCTATGCCACGTAGTTTAGATTTCTTGTCCAGGTATATAGGCAAATTTGATATATAGAACTATTGCAAATTTTAAAACTTAGATATTTAATTTAGGTGGCCAAGCTATTTTTTAACATTTGCATGATAGAACCGCGTCATTTGGGAGTGCTATTTGAGCATTATGTGTATGTTTTGTCGAATTACATGTTTGTCTCCTTTACATGCATCACATTTTGTTAACATCATGCACAATATTTTCATCAAAACTAGGCATGAATTTTCAAAAGACATCCCTTTTTCCTCTCTCAAATACCATCTAAGATTTTCATGTTTTTCTATGTTGCCTCTAGATTTTTCTTTAGTTTGCTACGGTAAAAAATTTCACACGTGAAGTCTAAACCTCCTATTGGGTGGATTATGGTAGACAAAGTCACTTTACAAAGTTTGACCACCTTCCTATTTCAATTTTGGCTCCTTGTATGACTGTCCTTCCACATTTCATCCAATCATGCCAATATTTTTAATTCATGTTTTATCCTTTGTCACAGGGAGTCACCTATAATTCATCAAGCATCATGCATCATAAGCATTCATCATGGCCCCATGTACAAGATCACAAGTGAAGAGAACGAGAACTAGAGATTTACGAGGCATTGGTAACCCCTCCTCAAGTTGATCTCACTCTTTTTCTGGCAATTCCCCAGATGACCAACATATAATGAACAATAGAATAGTAACCAAGATGACTAACAAGAACTTGAAGGGCTCAACCAGGACTAAAGAGCTCAAGATCTCGACCAGGAGTGTGACAGACCCCATTTAATCTTAGATAAAAGAAATGGAGAAAACTGTCACGTTAATCCAGAGCAAAGGCAAAAAGACCTATTCTAGGATGGATTTGTATGAAGGTCTAGATGATGAGGATATTGAAGGACTCACAAAAATTCAGCAAGTTCAAGGGCACCAAGGATCCCCTTACACATCTGTCAATCTTATTTATTCAGTGTGAGAAATTCCATAATAACACCATGGCTTTGTTCATTTGCTTCTCACGCAGCTTGGAGGGGATGTTGCGCAATGGTACCTAAAAACCTGTGACCCCACACAGATTTTGACGAAGTAGTCAACATGTTCATTGAGAAGTATAAGCCTAATTTTTCTCTATCTGAAACTTAGTGAGTCTACTTGAGAATATATTCAAAGGTGGTGAAACATCCATTCTCAAACTCTGAACTCTGATGGCCGAAGTACATGCACTTACTATGATCAATGGAAGATTTGAAGAACATATTTGTCACCATCTTGTATAACATGAGTACGAGAATTTCTACAATCAGACAAAGAAGGCCGAGTGCATTGAAACAACAAAATAAATGGCTATCTTCGGACAGAGTGGGTCAGAGCAGTTAGAATAGTAAGAAAGAGGATCACCAAAAACTAGGAAAAATACAAGTTCATGCCTCTTTGACACCAAGATCTCTACCTCCAATGCATAGCCCAGCTAGCCAAGCCAATAGTCAGGAAGAAACAAGGGAGAGAACAACAAGGATAAAGCACAATCATCCAAATCAAACAATGACAAGAATCCACGCTAGACGCATAGAAAGTTCACTCCACTAGATCATAAGAGAAAAATAATTTTTAAAATTCCTTCTAAATGAAGGTCTCTACAAACTGCCTCATGTGTTAGATCCCATAGAGATGAAGGTGAAAAGAAGTGGGTTTTGAACTTTTTCTAAAGAGAGAGGGAGTGTTTCCATCAGGGAGAGAGAGGGAGTGGGAGTGGCGAGTTAGGGTTTGCTTGTGTTTCCATCGGCCCCTGGATCCTGCCGTGGGAAGAGCAACGGAGATGGATCTGGAGGATGTCTCCATCTTCCCTCACCTTGGAGCACAGCAGGTGCGGTAGGAGCTACAGCGAGAGAGGCTGGGTTCCTTGTCTAGTAATCAAAAGGAGGAAGAGTGGCCAAGGAGCAGCATGGGTGACCATGGACTCGAGGGGCGAGACAATGCTTCCAGCTCCTCAATAATTTCTGGATCAAAAGATGATTCTACATCTGCAATGGAAGGGATTGAAGAAGCTCTGCTTAAGAAAGGGCATCATGGCTCTTTTGGGCAGCACAGCATAGCAAGTGAAGATGTTGGTCATAGGGGTAAAATCTGGGTCAATGTGGTTCACGGGGAAAGGGCACAGGAGGAGGCTGGATGGCCTGTGGCCTCTGTGGTAAGGTCAGAAATGAGGTAAACATCAACATCCCAAGTGAAGTCTACAATAAAATGGAGCAGCATTTCAGCTTCTCAACGATAGCAAGTCTTTATGGGGGGTGCCAAAATGTTGGACTTGACTTCGAGTATATTTTGAAGAGCTGAGAAGGTTGTGGGTGTTGGTTGCTAACCTGATATTATCTATCATCAATAATGGCCACTTCTTGGTGAGGGTTTCCTTAGAGGAACAACCGGCGACAGATTTGAGATGCTGAACATGGTCGGTTGGTGGTCGTTTTCTGATTGCTAGCAGGTGGAAGCCAGGGATGGAAATGAAAGAGTCAGTTCCCATTTGGATCCAACTACCGGCACTTCCTTTGGTTTTCTGGCAGATTATAGCTACAGATCTATCTCGCAACCGTTGGGCGGGTCTTAGTGAGAGCTGATAGCTGCACCCTCCAAATGGAGAGGTTGGGATATGCATGCACATGTATTGAAGTTCCTCTTAACTTCCAGCCAATTCCAAAAATTTCCATGGGGGTGGATGGGGTATGTAAATACATCCAGGATGTTTGGTATGAGAACCATGTTAGGTACTATCATAGGTGCGGTACAACTTCTCACTTCTCCAACATGTGTAAACTTCAAGGTGTAGGGATTGAGGAGGAAGAGAGCAGGGATGAGTGGAGTAAGGTCAAAATATTAGCCAAGAGCTAGGCTTGAAATCGACACAGACCCAGCAAAATGGTTGGGACAAATGCTAACCGATTCTTAGTCCTCAGCGGCAATGTTGAGAAGGAAAGGGAGCAGGATGTTTGATCTTTGGAGCCACATGATAGGGCTGGAAATGAAGCTGTTAACAACCGTCACTTAGAGGGATCACAAGGAAAGCGGCAATCCAAGGTTGGTGTTCTTCAAGCTACCAGGTGGAAAGGCAAGTCCAAGGCTATTAGCAGTGACCGAGCCTCTGCTATTGCAGCCTCCACTCAGCGAGAAGGAGGTAAGGCCACTGACCCTAATCCTTTTGCCAACTTGATGTGGTTTAGTTAGAATTGTAATTTAAAGAAGGATGGGCCTCTTGGATTCTCATTGAACCTGAATGGGGGGAAGAAGGCTAGCGCCTACAAGTTGCCTAAGGACAGGGAGACCCCTGTGCTCAAATTCTTGGGTGTTTCTGAGGAGTCTGCTCCTATATGCAAGGATATACCTATCAATAGCAGGCAGGGCCCTAAAAACAGCCTCTGATATATGGGTAAGGGAAAGAAGGTGAGACCCCCTTTCTGGCACCAAAAAGGGGAAGATGGCGGTCAAGCAAGAAAGGGAGGTTGTTGACCTGGGCATATCGATGATGCCATTGTTATAGAAGGGGAGCTTTCTCATCGTGATACTACGGAGGCGTGTGAGCCTCATGAAAATGACTAGTAAACTCCAATGAAAGTGCTCTACTAGAATATTCAGGGCCTCGCTAGGATGGAGGCTCAGAAGGAGCTGAGAGACCTCGTTTTTCAAATGAAGCTTGAGATTGAGTTTGTCTCTGATTTTATGGTGTAGACTCCCAAAAGTTAGGTGCTACTGTGAGTAATTTTACAAAATATGAGTTCATGTCTAATGATATTGTGCTTAATGGTAGGGGTAGAATCATGTCTTTTTGGAATAAGAATGCCTTGCAGGTCCTTAGCTTTCTTATGGACTCGTATTGGGTTGGTGTGTGTTTGAAGGATCTTCACGATAGCAGAGAAATTGTGATTTTTGGCATCTACTTGCCTACAAGGCTAGCGGACAGGTTGGAGAGCCTTATTAGGCTTGAGGAAGTGGTCTCTAGGATAAATGGGCCATGTATGGTTATCAAGGATTTCAATGCGATGATGGGTAGTTGAAACAAAATGGGAGCACATCCTCTGGCAAGATCTTCTCTGACCTTCAACTTTTTCATTACCTCCTGCCACTTGTCTGAAGTGAATGATCCCTCCAAAAAAATTATGTTGTCTAATCACAAGATGGGGGCTCAAACTATACTGTGTAAGTTATACTGGTGTTTTGTGAATGATAAGTAGATATCTGAATTTGGTGGTATTGGAGTGCTCAAGGTCTCAACTTTCTTTACTTCAGATCATAGTTTTTTAGTATCAAACGTTCATGAAAAGAAACCTGAACAAGGGGCGTCGACCTTTTAGGCTTTTCAAGCCTTGGATCATGGATATGGATGGGTTTGAAATAGTTAAGAACGAATGGAGTTCCAATGTCACTGGATGCCCCATGATAAAGTTTCTTAAGAAGCTAAGGTTGGTCAAAGCAGCTTTAGTGTGATGGAATGCAAAAAAGTTTGGTTGGCTGGAAAGCTGTATCGAGAATCTGTGTCTCCTCCTTGACTAGTGTAGGCTCCTTGTTGAAAATGGGGATTTGAAAGCAACACAACAGGAATATGAGATTAGAGGCTTGCTTAATGAGGCCCTTTGTATGGAAGAAGTGATATGGAAGCAAAGCTCTCAAGGGACATGGCTCGCAAAGGAAGACAAAAACACAACCTATTTTCATGTCATGGCAAACTATCATACGGCCAAGAGGTATATCAGAGTTATTGAAGCAGAAGGGAAAACCCATACAGATGAGGACAACATCCTACAAGCTTGTACATCTCACTTCCAGCATATTTTGGGTTAGATGCAGCTTTGGGGGAGCTATTTGCTGGTGTTGATGATGATAACCTAGTAATCAGGATGAGAGATGTCATCATGAGATTGGTCCAAAGGAATCAAGCCGCTTTCTCTAAAGGGAGGCAGATACAATTTTATGGGCAAATGAGATTGCAAACTCTAAAGATTTTCGGTTGAAAGGGGGCTGCTTTCTTAAGCTAGATCTCTCCAAAGCCTATGATAGAGTATCTTGGAACTAGAATTGTATGTATGCGATAGGCTTCCACCCCAACTAGATAGAGTTAGTGATGAAATGTGTTTCAACAGTGTCATACAAGATGGTGGTCAATGGATGCTTGGGGGATAGGTTTACTGCCTCTAGAGAACTCAGACAAGGGGACCCTATGTTCCCGTACCTTTCGATTTTGGTTATGGAAATCTTTAATTGCAGAATCCAAGTGGAGGTTCCTAACAAGAGCATCCAGATTCCCAGGATTAGTAAGGTATCCCAAGAGATAGGAGCGGTGTTGTATGCAGACGATGTTCTCATGATCTCTGAGGCTTCAAGAAGCTCCTTTTGTGTCATTAAAAAGATGCTACATAAATTTGAAAACTTGGCTGGTATGAAGATGAATAAAGCAAAATCTATGATTTTCCTTGACAGAACTTTGGACTGTAGGGTAGAGGATCCCATGAATATTCTGCAATGGCCTATTGGTACCCTCCCAGCTAAGTATCTTGGAGTCCCTCTTTTCTGTGGCAGACTCACTGAGAATATGTGCTACCCCTTCCTAACCAAAATGGAGGAAAAGTTGGTGAGCTGGAAAGCTCACATCCTCTCCTATGAAGGGCGTATCACTCTTATTAAATATGTGTTGCCTACCCTTCCCCACTATTGGATGATGGCGTTTGGCTCCCTCGGAGAGTAATTAAGAAACTTGAAAATATTTGCATGAAATTTGTTTGGAATGATAGTGAGTCTACTCGACATATCCACCATATTAGTTGGACTAGACTATGCAATCCTTATGATCTTGGAGGCATTGGCCTGCACAAAATGGAGGACTTGAACCACTGTTGTTGACAAGCAAGTGTCGCAGGTTATTTATGGATGATGGCATCTGGGCCCAGGTTTATAAGGACAAATATCTCCAAAAGAATAGCCTTTGGACTCTTAACAAATCGGTAAGAGGTAGATGGGGATGGAAAGGCCTGGTTTGGGGCTGGAGACTAATACAAGACCAAACAGAGTGGAAGCTTGGGGATGTTAGTCGTTGCCATTTCTAACTTGATCCTTGGCAGGGCAGGCAGCTTAGTCAGAGGATTAATGGTGAGATTTTGGCTAGCATTGCAAGGGAACTCAATATTTCAGTCCAGAAGAAGGTGCGCTTGGGCAGGAGGGACCCGAATGAAGTAGTGGAAGAGTACATAGCACTAAATGGCACCTTAGACTCTATTCCTCTATCAAACGAAATAGATAAGGTTGTTTGGAAAGATAATCACCAAACCTGTATTGGGGTGGGAGACATCCTCAGTCACTTTAGGGTTCTAGTGAGAGAGATAGTTGGAGGAATTATATTTGGCAAGGAAAAGCTCTGTCTAGTGCATGCTGGTTCAGCTTTCTTGTGAGTGAGGGAAGGCTGCCCACTTTAGACAGGATCAAGAAGTTGAGATTTCAACTTGCTAACTGTTGTCTTTTTTGCAAGAAAGCTGAAGGAATGAATGAACATATTATTCTTCATTACAAGGTAGCTAGAGAAATCTAAGAGTGGATCTCAGCCAAGTTTGGCGTCATCTATTCTCCCACCCACAGCTTCAGGTTCAACATCAGTCGGTGGATGCATAAGAAGATGCATGGTGTGTGAAGCAGGGTGTGTTGGAGAATCACCTTTCTTGTTGTATGTTGGCGAATCTAGTGGCATTGAAACAAGGTGACTCATGAAGGAAAACCAGGTGCAGCTAGATACATTAAAGAAGACATTTGGTCTACATGCGTGGACACTTTTTTGGGTATCAAATGGCTAAAAGAGGTAGAAGGCGTGGTGTGCATTTGGGCTATCTCTAACCTAATGTGTTCCGAGAGGCATAGAGAACCTTCAAATATGCTCTTCTTTGAGGTCACACAGGTTGAAATGATAGTTGAGGGTTGCAGGTAACTACTATTTTAGTGATGGAGCCAATGGTATGTCGATTTGGTTGACTTCAAGGGACAGGGTGCTTGCAAGCAATTTGGAGGTGCTTGAAAAGATGTTCAGATATCATAAGGAATATGGTGGTTTCATATCCATTTGCACCAAGGTGGAAGCCCTCGAGCGGAGGATACAACAACATTATGAAGGTAAAATGCTATGGCCGGAGTTCTACAGGCTGGTTAAACATTTTCATTACAATGTCAAAGTTGAAAAAGTTTATCCTATGGTCAAATTTGGTTCCTTCATCACCTCCCACATCAAGCAAGGGAGGGTGTGTGCAGGTAACGTTGATCTTTGATGTTTCTTTTTTTTTTTATGATATGGTATTTGTATTCTTGAAGTGTTGAGTCGGCCTTTGGATCTACTGTATATGAAGGATAGCAGATCCTTTGGTGTTATCCTTTCCTTTTGTATAGATAATTTTGTTCAATAAAGGTAGGGGGCTGCATCCCCTAGCAAGCTATTATTGTGAAGGAGAAAAAAAGATATCAATTCTTCAAGTTTTATTGGGCATTGAGCCACAACAGCAAGGATTGTATTGCACTCAACAATATCATCCAAGACCACATTGAAAAGGAAATATTAGTGGAAGGTGATATCCCTGAAGTCTTCAAGGATCCTTTCCCCAATCATGGGTCGAATGCTGGAATTTCAAGTCAAGCTTGTTATTATTTCATTTTCTATCCTTTTCCATGCAATGTAGGGATGGTGTGGTCCCCATCTCAAGCTTATTTTTTCAATAAAAGTTGAATTTCTTTCTGTCATGTTCAAGTATCAATGTATTCTTTCATGTGATGTGTCCTCAGATGGCCAGGCTAGTATCTTGTCTCTGTTCATGCATTTTCTTCATTGCCCTTCATATTGGGGCATCTTTTTTATAACAAGAACACTACAAGTTGCATTCCAATACAAGGAAATGGCAACAAAAGGTTTTTCAACAAAAAAATGTCAAAGCTTTCAAAACCCGAGAACAAGAGATCCACAAGTCTTCACATCCAAGTCAATACCAATTTTCCAAGTTTTGTGATCTTTCCGAGAGCCTCAACTTTGCAAACATTTGATATCAGTTTTTCAAATTCCAGAGCTAAGTGCATGCAAGTTTCACAAATTCATATAAGTTTTTTTATTTTGCATTTCGGCGCACATAGGTTTTCTAATTTCACACTTTGGTGCACATAGTTTTTTGGCATAAGATTTTCATGCTTCAGTGCATACAAGTAAATGTACTAGTGCATAAATTTTTTACTTCGGTGCACACAAGTATACAAGTCTCTATGTTTTGGAGTAATTTGTGCTTCAATGCACACATGAAAACATGCTTTGGTGACTAGCAAAGTAAATAGTTTGGCAATAATTTTTCTTTGTACAATACTAATTTTTTTGTCTCTGAATCTACTTCAATTGCACACCATTTGAATTCTACCAATTCATACTTTATGCAAGAAGAGTAAGGTCTTTTGGGCTTGGAAGAACTATGAATCTCAAGACCTAGATTTATCACCTTTTTGTAAAATAACAATCAAAATTCATTATCACTAAAACAATGAATTGATCTTAGTCCTATTTAATGAAAGAAATGTATCGACATTTGTTTTCTCTTCTATTTCTATGGGTACAAGTTTGGTTTATAAAATAAACATATCGCGCTTCAGCACATTCAAGTAAATGTGCTTTGACATAAGATTTCATGCTTTTGTGTACTCAAGTAAACAAACTAGTTTATGTAAGTTTCCAAACTTGCCTATTCAGGTATAGGATTTCACACTTTAGTGCACTCAAGTAAACATGCCTCGATATAAGATTTCACATCTCGGCATACACAAGTAAATGTGCCATTGGGTAAGATTTTGCACTTTGGTGCACACAAGTACATGCACCTTAATTCATGGTGCACATTTTTGCTAAGCCTGGGCATCAGGCCGGCCCAACATCTAAAACTCGGGCCTGGGCTCGGCCCGACTCAGAAAACCCGAGCCCAGCTTGGTCCCGGCCTGATTAAATTAAAAAATATCTTTTAATATAAAATAATACATAAAAATAATTAATTGTAATAAAATATTATAAATATATATATATATATATATATATATATATATATATATTAATAAAACAATATTTATTGGGCTCACCCTGGCTGGCCCAAGTTTCATTTTTTTGGGCCCGAGTCGGGCCGGGTACCCGGCGGCAGCCCGGCCCAGTGACCAGGTTTAATTTTTGCACTTCGACACATTCACAAGCATTACAAGCACATCAAGTTTGATAAACATTTCTGAGAAGTTATTGTATTGTATCTTGCAAGTAGCAAAATCATTTCAATTTCTCTAAAATGACAAGAAAATTTAAGCCAATGATTTGATGATCATTGAAAGACGAAAGGTTTGACAAGACCATATTATAAACCACAATGAGAGCTTAAAGAAATAGTGGGGATCGAAGTCTAAGAGAAGTCAATTACTTTGACTCCCCTTAGTGAAACAAGAACTTATCAAGATCCACTAGAGAGCAAAAGACTAAGTAGGCCCAACCAAAACATGGAAACATGAGCATTGAGATGGGCTCGGGGCAAGTTTAGTTGTTTTGTTGGATCAGTACTTGAGAGAACTAGGTAAGTATAAAACTTGATTTGGTGCTCTGCGAAGTTATGTGATCCATGAACATTTGTCTACTTATGTCTTCTAAGGTCTTCTGAGCTGAAGCAAGTAAGTTCAAGGAGTGTTCTACATCTGGTACCCCGACCCAAAGCTCATTATAAGTAAAAAACCAATAGACATGACAAAGTTACATGATCCTCAAAGCATCAAAGTCTGTATAGTGCTGAGATGTTTTTCTTGTAGGTGAAGGTCAGATTGAAAAAAATCATGAAAGCAATAATAAGAATGACAACAGCCAAATTCTAGAAATGAAAAACAAGCAAGATGCCTGCTTGAAAATCAAAGTTGCTCAAGTCAAAATTATCTTATGACAAAACATAAGCTTTTACACATGGAGTTAAGACAGTGACAAATCTTGTACTAAGAAGCCCTATGATAAGGAGAGGAGTTTTTCTTGGCTTATCATTTGGAAATGAAAGAACAATCATTTTAGGTGAATTTGATAACATTGGCTAAAAAGTTGTCTTTACATGAAGGAAATCATGCAAGTCCTTGCAAGATATACCAGATACAAACAAAGATATTTTATCAAATTTCACAAGCATTTCATGAATTCATAGGCATTTGACAAGAATTTCACAAGCATCACACCATGCTTTTTTTTAATATCTCAAAAGAGTTTCCTTTTCAAAGGTCCAATTTCAGGATTTCATTTCTTGGGTGGGTGTTCTGTCTTTGTTACCAAGCACGGCTTCCTAGCTTAGTAGTAAAGAGAGACATTTGTGAACACCCAAAATTTTCACAAGTCCAAATGACCGTCTTACATTTCACCATGAGATTTCCTAATTAGTTTTTGAAAGACAAATTATCGTTTTTGGACCAAACAAGCATGTTTCTCACTAGGATTGAGCACTTAGACCCATATCACCTAGGTCACCACTGGTGAAAATGACCACTTTGCCATGTGTCCTACCATTCTGGCCTAAAAAATCATCAAAAATTTTGTGAATTTCCTAGATGTTTGAGTAATTATTCTATTTCTCAACTTTACAAGACCTTAGGAATAATTAGAGACAGCTCTTTAGGATTTCCTCCATAGTTGGCAAACTCAAGGATCGAACTTGGATTGGTGGATGACTGGGTCAGTGGGTTAGTGAGTTGACTCGGTGACTCGGTTGGGTCAAACCGTAAATTTTTGTAGTGTATCATTACTATAATATTATAGTGAGAAGGTGATTTCAAGCCGACTCTGACGATTCCTTGATCGACTCACCAAGTTGACCAACAATGGTTTCCTCAGCTCAAAGTTAGCTCAATCCAACCTGATCAACTCATTAAAACCTTGCATCTACTAATTTTGGAGCACCATGACCAGGTCAAGCCAAATTGAGATGAATATAAGCACTTCTTAGTGCATACAGAGTATTTCTTTAGTTACATTTAGTTATGGGATTTAGGTTTGAAGTATAAAGTTTTGTCTTAAAATCAAAGTGGCACTCTTCCACCAACTCTAGTAGGTTAGAGCTATAACTCTGACAATCTACACCATGTTAGGTTGTGCCGAGCTAAGACCATATTCTTCAGTGCCCATCCTAAGTATTTTAAACTTTGATTTCAGTTCATTCATCCAAATTTGAGCTCAATTTCTATTTTACAAATTTACTAAGGTTGGCACACTTAGTTTTAGTGAAGCCCAATCTACTGAGCTGAATTTTGATCAATTTGGGAATCAATTTGTCAATTTTTGCAGATGGTTGTGATCAACAATACTTCAAGAGAGTATTTCTAACTTCAGATTGGATGGACAGCTTAGACTAAAAGTTTCCATTTTACCCTTGCCTATACTGCAAAAAAGGGCCATCATATTAGTCAAATTTAAATGATTGAGATTTGGTGGGGTGAACGAGGTCATTTTCGACCGAATTTTGCTAGATGTCTTATTTTTACCATATGCTAGTCCCACTATGGTCTGCCTACTGACATGAACCACCAGTTTTAATTTCCTTGTCACAGTGTTTTGGTTATTTTGTACTATGTACATATTTTTCATAAAACCTAACTTATGAGCCACATGAACCCAAGTTAGCATTTCATATATGTTCATATGAATCTAGTAGGCTCAAGCCTAGGCTCATCTCATCTCAATTTTCACTAAATTAGGTTTTTCAAAAATAGCATGTAGGTTGAGCCCTGTAAACCTGCACCCAATGTAGATCTGAACAATTTTCAAAGCTAAGCCCAACCCAGGTCCAGCACAAATGACTAAGCCTAAATCCACCAAGCCTAGGTTGATCGAGATAAAGGACCCAACCTATCGGTACAAGGTCTAGCAGTTCCTAGGGCCTTTACCAAGGTAATCAGATCAAGGATTAGGCTAAATGTTCCCATTCCTAAATCTAAATGTCATCCAAAACATAAGAGAACAAACATGCCCTGGTTTTGAAATTGTGCTTATTTTAATGTCTAAACAGACTTCAGAAATGGACCGATGAGCAAGAAGAAATTAATTTGAAGTCATGCAAATCAGTATTCTAAATCTAATCTAACACATCAAAAAACTAGGTCATGTATGCTTGGAGTTCGGTCCCTACTAGGACATGGGTGTAGGTCATGGATCTATTTTAGGAGAAAAATTAGATCCAAATCCAAAATATATTATTATAATATCAGAGATTATATAATTTTTGTGTTAAATTGAGATAGTAAAAGTCATAGAGGTCTAAAATATCATGTCATGTTATGGAGATTCAAAATTCATGTTCCTAGGTTTAGTGGCAAAAGATCCAATAAAATTGGTCTTGTATCTCATAATTTGATCTTCTAAAATCCAAATTTTGGAAGAACAAATCTGCTAACTGTCATAGCTTAAAATTATGTATTTGGTCATTATTCTATTGGTGTTGATCTAAGGTTTATGATCAAATAATTATTTCCTTTAAAATTAGACCCAAATTCCAAGATCCAAAGCCTAAGATTTGAGATCCAAAATTTGTCCATAATCTAAGATCTGTAGTTTGAGATTTGTATGCCAAAATTCATGATCTAATATTTAGAGTTCAAGAACTGAAATCCAATACTTGAGATCCAAAATCTAAGTATGCGAGACTTGGGTTTAATATCATGGTTTAGATCAACTTAAGGTTCATGATTTGAATCTAATGCCCTGCATTCAAATCCAAGATCTCAATAGACTAAGGGTAGGATGGTTAATAGGATGGGGTTTGGTCTTCTCTAAACTAGGTTTCTACCTATCTGAGGAAGGGTTTGACTCTAGTAAATATGTTTGGTCTTAGCCAAACTATATGGTATATGATATAAACTTCATTAATTTCATATGGATGGGTATTACAAAAATTTTATTAGATCTAGTCTATGGGACTAAGTTCACAAGTAGTGGGCTCTAAAACTGGTCTAGGTTAGGTCTTAGAGAAATAAAATAGGATTGCATGCCTACATGATAGGGTTTTTGAAATCGTTTAAAGAAGTTGATTTTGGAAAATATTTTAGAAAAATATGGTTTTGAAACGGTTCTTGTGTGGGGACCAAACTGGATTCATATTTTCACATACATGGGCTAATGCCTCATTCTATGTTACTAAGCGGACCTAATCTAGTTTTAGGCAAGATGTGCATGTGGGTGCAAAGGTGATCCAGTCATAATCAAATCAAATTATAATGCATGACTTGTGAAACCAAAAAAGAAGAGTACATTCTATATGCATGATTTAAGTAAAAACTAAGTAAGAACAAACATGAAAGTAAAAGAAAGACATACCTAATCCATGTGCCTACCCTAAAGACGTTAAAATTGTAACGCTCGTTGGTTCGGCGGGTCGGGTCGACTTAGGGTCCAGACCCGGACCCGACCCCAAATCGCGTAAGGGCCCGACGCGAGGCCCTTCTCCCTCGCCTTTCCCTTCCTTCTTCGTCGTCTCCTGGTGGTCTCCCATGACAGCGCAGAGGGAGGAGAGTGGCGGTCGGTGTGGTGGTGGCTGGAACGGCGACGGCGACGGAGGTGGCAGCGGCGACTACGGCGGCGGCGGCTTGGTAAACCCTCTCTCTCTCGTGCGATTTTCCCTTCTCTGCCACTCATGCCCTTTTGTTTTTTTTTTCTCTGCCGCACGTCCCCTTTTCTTCTCTCTCGCCACTTTCTTTCCCCTCTTTCCACTGGTTCTCTACTGCTCGACCCTCTTCTCACTCACCCGCACTCCCCCACCTGCTTTTTCTCTCTTTTCTCACCCCACTGCCGTTTTCCCCCTTGACCGAACCCCTCCTCTCTCTGTCTCTCCTCTCTGTCAGCGTCCCTTTTCTCTTGTTCGTTTCAGCTTTTCCCACTACTACCGTGGGTCTCTCCTAGCAACAGATTTTGTGTTGAACTTTATTGGACGTGTGTTGACTCTTTCCATGGCGTTTTGGGGTTGGATTGTGGTTTATGGACGTTTTTCCCCTCTCACCAGCTAGTAGGGCGTGTAGTGAGCAGCGGCAGCAAGCAATCTCGAGCATTGGCACTTGATCGGACGTGTTAAGTGGTTGCTAGAAGGGTTGTAGCAGTTTGGACGCTTGTTTTGGGGTGAGCGATACCTAATCACGCTCAAAGTAATGAATATTATCTTCTAAAGCATGTATAATTATTGTTCGAGCATGCTAGAGCTTAGAATTGATGATTTTGGGACGCATGTTAGTGATTTTGTTTTTGGGGGAAACTTAGGATTTCCGTTGGGAAGTAATGATTCATGTATTTAATGATCGTTTAAGCATGATGGATTAATTTTCGAAGCTTTAGGGAAGCATGGTAGAGATTGTGAGGTTGTGGAGAAGATTTAGAACTGTCTTAGGGAGTGTAGCGTAGACATCCTTGAACGGGTGTATCATGAAGTTAATTAGGGAAAATATACGTATTTGGATGTGACTTTGGGGTTGATGTCTTAATTAAAGAACGTTATTGAGGAAGGAATTAGTGATGGATTGATTGATGGTTGAGGGTTTTGATATTTCGAGGCAACGTCAAGGCGTAAAGGAGGAGGCCTATTGGAGAGCTTGTGGGTCGACACATCCCGTCGACACCCTCTTGAGGCGACGACACGTGCCTCAAGGATTTTATTTTTTGTAGCTGTTTGAATGGTGTAGGTATCTAGTAAAAACCTTATTCTTGTTTATGTTTGCAGGTGCACCGGGCACATCCCGTCGACCTTGAGTTCGAAGCTTGAGGCATTTTGAAGAATTTGGTGAGCGCGCCACAGGTATGGCAACTTTCCAGGCAAATTCCTGCTTGGGGCAAATGTGTGATTGGGTGCTCCTAGGATCAAGGGATCCTAGAATTGTGATGTTAATTGATTGACTGTTTTGTGAATGAGTATATGTATGTTGCTTACATGATATGAATGGGTTAGAAAGATTATTAGTCATTCGTTTTGAAATTGTTACGCATTGGCATGTGGATGCTAGAATTGATATCTGTTTAGGACAGATGAGGCGGGGTATCGAGTCGAGTGTCTCCTCGACCCCAATTGTGCATTAGAAAGCATCATAGAATGATAATTGCATAGGACAGCTACGAGCCAACCGCAGATTGAGACTACTCTCTATGGATTGGCTAAGTTTTTCAAAGAGGTGATTGACGTGATTGATGTGAGGATTGATGTGATGATTGATATGAATGTGTATGTTGTTGCATATCCATTGCCATGGGCAATGATGCGAATGGATGTTTTGGAGGGTAGTTGTACCAGTATGGTATGACGGCTAGCAATGACTGTTACTGTATGTATAGACCTCATGTGGAGGTAATCGGAGGTGTGGGTGCACTCGTGAAGTGTACTAGCCTCATGTGCTAGCCAGTCAGCTTGTGAATGTGTAACTATAATGATAAGAATGAATAACTAAGAGATGTGAGGCCAGTGGGATGTGGCTATGTGTTTGGGAGACGTCCCCCTTGTTTGCCACTGGTCTCGCCTGTCAGAGCGCAAGCGGTGCATGGCCCCAGGGTTCTGTTGTGTGTTGTGCTTGGAGCGTTGGGCTCTCGCCTTCCCAACCTAGGTGTCCTAGGGAAGGCTGAGTATCTCACCTTGGACTTCACACATCCAGGGATGAATGCTCTACCGCCACAGCGGGTGAAATGGATCCATACTGTTATGGGCCACCACGGGGATTGTCTCTCGGCTGTAGGCCGCCCGCGGTGTGCACGTGCCTGTGTTGCACCCACATGAACTGTTAATGCACTAAAGTTAATGAAAATGTAATGTGTTTGATAGAATGCATGTGACTGACGTATATGTGATTGATATGAATGCAAGTGTTATGTTTAAGCATGCTTCGCATGTGACTGATGTTGTGTTAGTGTGGCCATCAAGTGGCTTTTATGTGTCGTACTCTGACACAACATGACGATAGATGGGTTGATATTTGTTCTTTTATTTGAGCCTTACTTGAGAGGGTTTGGCATTTTCCTGGCTTGTTGCCATACTGCGAAGGCTGAGCCTTCAGTTGTTTTCTTTTTCAGGTTTTGGCGGACTCGGGGCAACAGGTTGAGCAGATGGCTTCACTCACGTCCTACTGGGGAGGTTTTGGGATTGTCGTTTGTAGTGCCAGCGCGTCATGTTTTGGTTTTATTGATGTCCTCCTTTTGTTAGGCATCAACGTTATAATTTTGGGGCATTTTGGTCATGCACATAGATGTGACTTTGTATGAAACAAAATGGTTATATAAATGAAAGTTCACCCCATTGTTTTGAATTGTTTGGCTCATCGTCTTTTTGAATTGTTGGGTAATCACACCTCGATGCTTTATGTTTAGAAAAAAAAAAAGGGGGGGGGGGGTTGTGGGTTAAAAGGTCGGGCTGTGACAGTTTTGGTATCAGAGCCATGGCAAACCTCATTATGGATGTGAGTTAAAGTCTATCTGTGAAGCCGTGTTGCCCAGGTACGCATTTGTTTGATTAGTTGGTTATTGTAGTTTTGATTTTTCAAGTATAAGTATGTAATGTGACCTGTGTTTTGAACTTTGTGCTAATGCACGTTGTGATTTGACCTGTGAGTTTGGTATTGGTCGTGATTTGAGAATAAAGGATCTTGTTTGTACAGATGGAATGTCATCGTAGGGGTAAGAAGCGAGCTGGGCCGTCTTCAGAGGCACATGGAGAGCCCAGCCCAACACATTCTGATGCGCATACTCCGCGGGGTGACAGTGCGTCAGAGCCCCAGTATGCCCAGCTAGGTGGGGTGCCCAAACCCCACCGAGACAGACTCCGCCAGTGGATCAGTAGAATATATTGCTGACCACGTTGCAGACGCTGACCACGTTAATGCTGTCAATGGTCGGTAATCAGAGGAGTAATGCATCTCCTTCGGGGGACACCAGTGCTCCAGTTCGTGAGAAGGCAACGACAATGTCTTATCAGCAGTTTATGGCGATGCAGCCACCTATCTTTTCAGGAGGGGCAGTCATGACAAGGCAAAAGACTGGATTGAAGAGGTTGAACATATTTTTGGGCTTCTGAAGGTGCCAGAAGAAGATAGAGTGAACTATGGCTCAAGGGTGATACCAAGAATTGGTGGCAATCAACTAGTGAGATTCGGTTCGCTGGCCAAGGGTCAATCTCATGGAAGCATTTTAGAGATTCCTTCTTTAGCACATATTTTCCAGTGTATGCCAGAGACAAGAAAATGCAAGAATTTCTAGATTTGCAGCAGAATCAGTCGAGCTTAGAAGAGTACATTACGAGATATCGGCACTTGGAGGTGTATTGCCCACACCTTTACACTACAGATGAGGCCAGAGCGGGCAAGTTTGTGCGTGGGCTACGAGATGGACTACGCAGTAAAGTGTTGACAAGTAGACCTCGTGACTTGGATGAGGCGGTTACAATGGCACGATGCATAGAAGAAGATTGGGTGAGGACACAGAAGGATCATCAGAAGAAAGCAAGCCAGCATTCACAAGGTGGATGGACACAGGTGAAGCGCCAACACTTTGCGGGCAGGACAAGGCCTTATGAGAGGCGGGATGACCGAACTTTCAGACGGAACCTGCCTACCCGTAGTGAGGCCACACAAGGGTCAGTGGCCACTCCGACTTCTCAGAAGTGCCCCACTTGTTCTCGTGTGCACCCCGGGAAGCCGTGCTATCGGGTGACTGAGGCTTGTTTACACTGCGGAGGTATGGGACACTTTATCAAGGATTGTCCGTTGAAGAAAGAAAGAGAATTGAAGAAGCCTGAAGCCGGTTCTTCTAGCGCACGACAGACGTCTGGACGTGTCTACGCTACTACTGTGGAGGAGCTTCAGGCACACGACCTCGTTGAAGGTACTTTACTTGTCAGTTCTCATATTGCTAGAGTGTTATTTGATGCAGGAGCGACGCATTCTTTTATATCTAGTCGATTTGCTACCTCACTAGAAGTGTCGGCTAGAAGAATGCTGTATGTTTTAAAAGTTGTTAGCCCGATGCATGCTCAAGAGTCGTGTCGTGAGTATCTTCCTGATGTGGACGTGGAAATCCATCAACTTCACCTACCCGCACAGTTGGTGATCCTAGGTCTCAGTGAGTTTGATGTGATTTTGGGTATGGATTGGTTGTATGTGCACTATGCCATGATAGATTGCAGGAAGAAGCAGATACAGATGTTGACTAATGAGATGCAGCCTGTGGAATTTCATGCTCGTAGGGTCAGTCGAACTGATAAGATAATGGTGTCTGCATTGAAGGCTAAGCGATGGATAGATAGTGGAAGTGTTGCCTTCTTGGTCAATGTGTTGATCAATGAGGCTGAACGGATGAAATTGCAGGATGTTACCGTGGTGAGTGAGTATCCTGATGTGTTTCCTGAGGAATTGTCGAGTTTGCCTCCAACTCGAGAAGTGGAGTTCAAGATAGAGTTGTTACCAGGGACAACTCCTATTTCTAAGGCACCCTACCGTATGGCACCAGCAGAGTTAGAAGAGTTGAAGAAGCAACTGCAGGAGCTCTTAGATAAGGGCTTCATTCGACCTAGTGTGTCTCCTTGGGGAGCACCTGTATTGTTTGTGAAAAAGAAAGATGGGACTATGCGCTTGTGTATAGATTATCGTATATTGAATCAAGTCACCATCAAGAATAAATATCCGCTTCCAAGAATTGAAGACTTGTTTGATCAGCTTAAGAATGCAAAGGTTTTCTCTAAGATCGATCTGAGGACAGGCTACCATCAACTATTGATACGGGAGGAAGATGTTTCTAAGACTGCTTTTTGAACCAGGTATGGACATTATGAATTCAGGGTCATGCCTTTTGGGTTGACTAATGCTCCCGCAGCGTTCATGGACCTCATGAATCGGGTTTTCCAAGAGTTCTTGGATCGTTTTGTTATTGTGTTTGTTGATGATATTTTGGTGTACTCAGAGAGTGAAGCAGAGCACAGAGACCACTTGAGAAGTGTGTTGGGTCTTTTGCGCAAGCATAAGCTTTATGTCAAATACTCAAAATGTGAATTTTGGTTAGAGAAGGAGAAGGTAAACTTTCTGGGTCATGTGATCTCGAAGGATGGAGTATCCGTCGATCCGGCTAAGGTGTCAGCTGTTCAGGACTGGAGGACACCTTGCAGTGTAACTGAGGTTAGAAGCTTTTGGGATTGGCAGGATACTATCGCAGGTTCATACAAGACTTTTCGAAAATAGCTACGCCCATGACTAAGCTATTGAGAAAAGGAGTGAAGTTTGTGAGGAATGAAGAGTGTGAGAAGAGTTTTCAAACTCTGAAGGTCAAGCTTACTATTGTCCCTATTTTGACGCTTCCATCAGGTCATTCTAGTTTTGTGGTGTATACTGATGCTTCAGGGATCGGATATGGTTGTGTGTTGATGCAGCATGGCCGTGTAGTGGCTTATGCATCAAGGCAGTTGAAGGCCCATGAGCAACACTATCCACTCATGATTTGGAGTTGGGAGTAGTTGTGTTCGCATTGAAGATGTGGAGACACTATCTCTATGGTGCAACATTTGAAGTGTTTACAGATCACAAGTCCTTGAAGTATATATCCTCGCAAAGGGATCTCAACTTGAGGCAAAGAAGATGGATCGAATATTTAAAGGATTATGATTTCACCATATCGTATCATCCAGACAAGGCGAATGTGGTGGCAGATGCGTTGAGCAGGCATGCCAAGGCGACAATGTGCAGTATGTTGACTCGTTCTTGGACATTATTGCAAGATGTGATAGCTTGGCAGCCTTACATTTGTGATGAGCACAAGGCAATGATGACGGCCTTGATTCGGCATCCTTTGATGGAAGAACTTGTAATGAAACAAAAAGAAGATCCAGAGTTTGCTAAAAACATGGAAGAAAGCAAGAAGACAGATTCTCTTTGGCATCAAGATGAAGATGGGTCATTGCGGTTTCGGCAGAGATTATGGGTTCCTAGAGATGAAGGGGTGAAGCGTCTGTTGCTTGATGAAGCTCACAAATCTAAGTTTTCTATTCACCCTGGCAGTACAAAGATGTTTCAAGATATGAGAAGAAATTTTTGGTGGCCTGGAATGAAGCGTGAAATTGCAGAATATGTGGCAAAGTGCTTAGTTTGCCAACAGGTAAAAGCAGAGCATCAGCAGCTAGGAGGCTTGTTGCAAAGAATCGATATTTCAGTGTGGAAATGGGAAGACATTACGATGGATTTTGTGGTTGGGTTGCCTTGTACCAAAAGACAACAGAATGCCATATGGGTGATTGTTGATCGACTTACGAAGTCTGCTCACTTTCTGCCAATTAGAACCAGTCAATCATTGGAAAGTCTCGCAGAGTTGTATATTGGCGAGATAGTGAGATTGCATGGAGTGCCAAAGTCTATCATTTCAGATCGAGATCCGCGTTTTACCTTTAGGTTTTGGGGGCAATTACAGAGGGCTTTGGGTACCAAGCTTAAGATGAGCACAGCATTCCATCCCCAAACTGATGGGCAATCAGAGAGGACTATTCAGACGTTAGAAGACATGTTGCATGCATGTGTCTTAGAGTGGAAAGGAGAATGGGACAAACATGTGAAACTGGCAGAATTTGCTTATAATAACAGTTACCACTCTAGTATTGGGATGGCACCATTTGAGGCTTTGTATGGAAGGCCGTGTAGATCTCCAGCTTGTTGGACCGATTTAGGTGATGGCAAGATCGAAAACCCTTTAGTATTGCAACACTACACCGACCAAGTGGAATTGATAAGAAAGAAGTTGTTAACTGCTCAGAGTAGACAAAAAAGTTATGTTGACATTCGTCGTAGAGAATTGGCTTTTGAGGTGGGTGATCATGTGTTTATAAAGATTTCTCCTATTAAGGGTGTTTTTCACTTTGGTGCGAAGGGAAAATTGAGCCCGAGGTTCGTAGGACCTTTTGAGATATTAGAGAAGATTGGAGTAGTGGCATACAGATTGGCACTACCACCTGACTTGAGTCATGTTCATGACGTTTTCCATGTTTCCATGCTTTGAAAATACGTACCTGATCCGACACATGTGATTGATTTTCAAGGTATTCTAGTACAAGATGATTTGACAATGGAAGAACAGCCCATTAGAATTGTGGATCATCGAGAGCAAGTGCTTCGCACTAAGAGGATTCCTTTAGTGAAAGGGGAATGGCAGTACCATGGGTTGAAGGAGAGTACATGGGAGCATTAGGAGGACATGCGGAAGCAATATCCACACTTGTTCTTGCACTGAGGTATGAGCTAAATTTCGAGGACGAAATTTTCTTTTTAGGAGGGTAGGATGTAACGCTCGCTGGTTCGGCGGGTCGGGTCGAGTTAGGGTCCAGACCCGGACCGACCCCCACTCGCGTAAGGGCCCGACGCGAGGCCCTTCTCCCTCGCCTTTCCCTTCCTTCTTCGTCGTCTCCTGGTGGTCTCCCGTGACAGCGCAGAGGGAGGAGAGTGGCGGTTGGTGTGGTGGTGGCTGGAACGGCGACTACGGCGGCGGCGGCTTGGTAAACCGTCTCTCTCGTGCGATTTCCCTTCTCTACCACTCATGCCCTTTTGTGTTTGTTTTTCTCTGTCGCACGTCCCCTCTTCTTCTCTCTCGCCACTTTCTTTCCCTCTTTCCGCTGGTTCTCTACCGCTCGACCCTCTTCTCACTCA